>NC_064855.1:65863381-65898192 GCF_024139225.1 Suncus etruscus
TTTACCTGAAAAGAGACACAACTGCAGCTAGAAAGATAGTATAGTGGGTAGGTGCTCACAGCAGACCTGGGTTTGACCCAGCACTGCTAGGACTGATCTCTGAACACAGAAAAATACCGTGTGTGGACCCCAGATTACCTACAAAAAAATAATTGATTCTGCTTTTAATTTCTAATTGTGGTTGTTAGCATCCTGAAGCTTTGGATGATCTACACTAAGATGTTTGCTTTCATAAACTTTATGTCTCCATAGTTTCTACCTTGTTTTGTTTTGTTTTGGGGGTGTCACACCCAATAGTACTCATGGGTTACTCCTGGCTCAGAAATCACTCCCAGCAGGCTCGCAGAACCATATGGGATTACTGGGATCAAACCTGGGTCAGCCACGTGCAAGGCAAACTCCCTACCCACGGTGTTATCTCTCTAGCCCTGAATCTTCTATCTTTAGTGCTTTTTCATTAGGATGTTCTTTTTTAAAAACCTTACTATAACCGAAGTCTGCAGGGTTATGAGGTTTTTAAGGCTCTACTAAATCTCTTGGTTATTTCTAATTCCTGCTTGGATATAACAACACAGTGTGGAAAGAGTTCTGAAATATACAGATCTATAAAATTTAGGGATATAGGATAATAATGTTAGCCCTTTCTTCTAAATAAGTGTATGCATGTAATCAGGAAATATACTTGGCAAGGCACATTTTTTATTAGTAATGATCTCCTTGGCTCCACTTACTCAGCATGTCTAAATGAGTGCTTGTCAGGAGTCAGCCCCTTGCAAGACTGTGGTGTACTATGTATACGTGGTACCTTCCCCCACAAAGCAACTTCCAGCAAAGTCTCACATCCATCCACATGGTCTTGACAGAGCCATGGCATGAACAGGTCACATGTGAGAAAGAGAAATCTACCCACTTTCCTGTTACCTGCCCACTTTTGATAAAGATATACTTTCTTATCTCTTTTTTTTTTTTTTTTTTTTTTTGGTTTTTGGGCCACACCCGGTGACGCTCAGGGGTTACTCCTGGCTATGCGCTCAGAAGTCGCTCCTGGCTTGGGGGACCATATGGGACGCCGGGGGATCGAACCGCGGTCCGTCTCCTAGGCTAGCGCAGGTAAGGCAGGCACCTTACATCCAGCGCCACCGCCCGGCCCCTATACTTTCTTATCTCTCGCTCTCGCTCTCTCTCTCTCTCTCTTTGTAGGGCTAGAGAACTATGGCTCTACTATAGGAAAAACAACTGGATGCGTGTGTATATGAGCCTGCCAGAGAAGCAAAATAGTTACAGGTACTGGTGGGAGAGGAGCTGGGCAGACATAGATAGGGAAGACCTATTCCTAGAGGGCCCTTCAATCCCCATCACTGCCTCTAGTACTACACTTCTAATTCCCAAAGAAGTCACACTTATTTTTTTCTGTTTTATTTGTGTATGATTCTAATTTTAATTTTTGTAAAAATAAAAAAATTAAACACAATCTCCCAAAACCATTCTTTCTACTGGGTACAATGCATGCCAGTTTTGTGAAGTCTGGTCTGCAGAGGACTGTGCCATTATCTGCTGTAATAGTGTAGCTGGTTCCTGATGGGACCACAGACCTGCCAGGAAGCAGGAAGCACCCTGAGACATGCTTGGATCCAAGACACAGCCAGATCCTTGATGTTAGGCAGCTGTTGCTATGGATTTCTGCCTAGCCACTTTCCTTATATATTTCCAGGAGAATGAAAGGAAGGTGTCCAGAGTCCACTAGGAAGGTGTCCTAGTTTCTTCTCTGATCTTTAAAACCAGATGGCTGTTCGTGATTCCTTTTCCCCAGGCCAGATTAGGGGCTGAAGAAAGAAGTTCTCAGTCTGGGATGTCTGTGGGCTACTGGCTATCTTGGGACTTCTCACTTGGATCCTTTTTTGTTTGTTTGTTTTTTGTTGTTTTTGTTTTTGTTTGTTTTTGTAGCTTCTAAGAGCTGTGACTGGTAAAGATCCCTGCAGTGTAAGCACACCTTTGACAAGGGTTGGTGTGGCCCTTGTTGGGCAACAGAAAATCTCTCTCAGGATTCTCACCACCCAGCAACTTAACTTTCTCTAGACAACAGGGAAGGCCTCATGCTTGAGGGCATTAGACCTGAGAGCCCCTGGAGATGGTGTGTTCAGGTTTTAAGGCAAAATAAGCCTGGAGGGTCTCTCTTTAGATACAGAAGTGGCTTTTCAGACAAAGACACAGCCCCAAGGCTTGCCTGAGGCTCATCCATACCCCCCTAAGACAGTGTCCTCCACCCTAATTTCCCAAACTGAGCTACACTTTGCTCTTCTGCCAGCATCTGAAGTAGCTGTGTCTGCTGCAGAGGTGACCAAGAAGTGACAGGAAAATAGCCAGAGCAGAGATTCCCCAGGCTTTGCTATTTTCTATTCAGTGACTTGTCACAATTATGTCACTTGCTGACGCACCACCCAATGCAAGACACTTGAAGCTGCCATCCTGAATAAAGGACAGGAACAAGTGAATGGGAAAGTGAGAGTCCACTGGCAATGAAAGAATCTCATATGGGAAGGATGCTCACCAGTACGTGTGGGGAAAGAACTTCAAAGATATGGAGCAGGGATCTAGTTTTAAGTCCAGGGACAGAGTGATGTCACAGCTTATACACAGTCAAGTAGTTTTCCAGGAAACATACAGAGTCAGAAGGGAGGACAGTAAGCATACATACCATGATCATGGGCTGCATGTAAAGAAAAATACCAAAAATGGTAGTATAAGTTTTAGTATGTTTTTGTTTTTGGTTTTTGGGCCAGACCCGGCGGTGCTCAGGGGTTACTCCTGGCTGTCTGCTCAGAAATAGCTCCTGACAGGCACGGGGGACCACATGGGATACCGGGATTCGAACCAACCACCTGAGATCCTGGATCGGCTGCTTGCAAGGCAAATGCCGCTGTGCTATCTCTCCGGGCCCAATTTCAGTATGTTTTTAAAAAGTCCCTACCTACTGTGCAGTCTTCATCTGGCCAGGGGCCTGGAGTCCTTAACCCTGCAAAAGTGTTCCCAAAGCCCCACCTTTCCCAATCAGAGTCATTAGAACACAACGGGGTAGCTTCTCTCAGGGAGAGATTGTCTCAAACAAGAAGAGATAGGAGAGCTCCTTGAGTTTTTGCCTTGCACAGGACAAACCCAAGTTTGATTCTTGGCATCCCATATGGACCCCCAAGTTTTGCCAGAGTGATCCCTGAGCACAGAGTCAGGAGTAAACTCCAAGAGGGGGCATCTCCAAGCCCCCAAATAATTATGCAAATACAACTGCAAATCTACAGATCTCAAGCCTTTTTTTTTTTTTTTTTTTTTTTTTACCTTTTCCTAACTCCAGAGAGGCCTCCTAAAGTTTGTGGGGCAAAAAAGGTGTAAAACTGCAAAAAATTGGCAGAGTCCTCCACTTCTAGAGCCTGCCTTGCTTTTATGCATTATCATCTCTCTGACAGGTCAGCATGCCTAACCCAAGTAGGTCTGGTTACTATCCGTTATCAGGTAAAATATCAAGTTACTCTAGTGCTTCTCAAATAGTGGGGCACACCCCTGGGGGGGGGGGGGGAGACGCGCGAGGCTCCGTAAAGGGAGGCGTGTTTGACCTTGGCAAACACTGTCATAACAAGCTAATCCCCTGTTTATGTCTCTGTATGTCTATTTACAGTTGCTTAGGGTGAGGGGGGGGACGCGAAAAATGTTTTCTTCCTCCTAGGGGGGCATGACAGAAAATAATTGAGAAGCACTGATTACTCTCAAACATTCCCCCTTTTTCTCAAAATCACTTATTTTTGTTTGTTTTATTTTGTTAAGGCCACCCCCGGTGGTGTTCAGGGGTTATTCCTGATTCTGCACTCAGTAATTACTCCTGGTGGTGCTCAGGGGACTATATGGGATACAGAAGATCTATCAAGTGCAAGGCAAATGCCCTACCCCCTAGCCCCTCAATCACTTCTTTACTTAATTTAGTGACTTTCCTGTTCAAGGCAGCCTCCTCTAGAAATATAAATAAACCTGATAGGACCACAGCAATAGTACAGTGAGTAGGTCACTTGCCTTGCACATGGCCTACTGGGATTCAATCCTAAGCATCCCCATAAGGTCCCCTGTGTACCACCAGGAGAAATTCCCGAGTTTCACAGTTGGTGACACCCCCTCTTCAAAGGCAACAAACCACTGATATGCCAGAGGTCTGTGAGAGACCAATACCTGAGAAAGAAAGAGCCAGAATTGGGATAAGGGTGCAGTGTCTAGGTAGAGTGCAGAGAACTGGAACTGTTATCTCTCCTGTCTTGCTAAATTACCACCTGTGGTAGCAGGATTGAGTTTTCCAGAAAATGGTTCTGGTAGCTCTGGCAGATTAGAAATTTAGCTGGAGGCTATCTGAGGATCAATTCCTCTCAGCTGAGACTGAGAAAGAAAAATGTAGGTGAGCTCTGGAGTAATAATACAGTGGTTAGAGTACTGTCTTGCATGTGACAAACCTCAGTTTAAATCCCCAGCACCACATAGAGTTCCCTGAGCACTGTTACGATCACTGTCAGGAATGGTCCCAAAATCAGGATAAGCCCTACCATCAGGTGTAAAAAATCAGGTGAGCAGATCCCTGAACTAAGGGCATTTGTTGCTCCCAGCAGAAGTGTAGCATGTGTGGTATCCATAAGAATGTGATGATGGGGAGGCCGGAGAGATAGCATGGAGGTAAGGCGTTTGCCTTTCATGCAGGAGGTCATTGGTTCGAATCCCGGCGCCCCATATGGTCCCCCGTGCCTGCCAGGAGCAATTTCTGAGCCTGGAGCCAGGAATAACCCGTGAGCACTGCCGGGTGTGACCCAAAAACCAAAAAAAAAAAAAAAAAAAAAAAAAGAATGTGATGATGGGGGCCCAGAGAGATAGCACAGCAGCGTTTGCCTTGCAAGCAGCTGATCCAAGACCAAAGGTGGTTGGTTCGAATCCCGGTGTCCCATGTGGTCCCCCGTGCCTGCCAGGAGCTATTTCTGAGCAGAAAGCCAGGAGTAACCCCTGAGCACCGCCGGGTGTGGCCCAAAAACCAAAAAAAAAAAAAAAAAGAATGTGATGATGGGTTTTCAACTCTAGGATCCTTCCCTAACACATCACTTAAATTCATAGAGCCTGTCTGGACTACCCCTTCCTTTATGCTTGTCACCCTGCATACCAAAATCTGTGGGCATGACTGCCTTTCTCCCTGATTTCAAAATCATAGAAGCAGTGAGTAGCTTGGTTTTTATGGCAATAAATACATCCACCTCTAAGTATCAACAAATAACAATCTCTAATCATGGCTCCACTAAAACACTGATCACACCTTCCCCAGGCAGCTTCAAATTGCTCCATCATGTCAGGAGTTGCTTTCAGAGACCCCTTACAAGGCAAGCCTATGTTGCTTCTTTTGGTGCCTTTTCAATGATCCCCTGGTGCTCATCTGCATCTACAAAGACACTAAATGAAAGGAGTGAACCAAATAGATGGAGGGTAAGATGTAGTGGGCAATGACTGACTCACAGGACTTGATTCCTTTCTTGGTTACCAGGACATTGAAATGACTTTGTCAGCTGCTTGAGGATTTTGTCTGCTTGATTCTTCCCCAGCATGTCGGATATTTATGAAGAGTGTAATCCTTTCCCTTTCACAAGTCAACAAGTGCTTCCACAGTCCTCAACACCCAAGGAAGGACTAGAAAATAAAGGGTCAGCAGAACCAAAACATGTAGCTTTGCAAAGGATCATTTCCCTGACGGACACTGAGTCTGTAGATACGTATGAATCTTTTCATGAATATTCATCTCTGGAGGAGGATAAATATTTGTTAGAAAAAAAGTATGCATATGATCAAGTGTCTATGACAGAACAAATGTGCAAATGGCGGAATTATAACGAAGAAGAGGATGACATATATGAAAACATCTATGAGGACATTGGTGAGTATTGGCAGGACATACTCACTAGCATCCCTTGCTCTCCAGCCTGGTCCATGGGCCAGCAACACTCTGCTGAGATGCCTGCTGTTTACCACAAGGTATGTGGATCACATTCTAGGTATGCAGCTACATATATTCTTGTTAGAGAAGATGACTTTACTTCTGTCTTTTCAAACTATAAAATATTTCTCTATTTTCACAACTGTGCAGGTGTAAAGGGGTTGAGAAATCTCTCCTCTCAGTTTATGGCAATGCCTGGGGCAAAAGTCCAAACCCAGTAAGATAGAAATAAGACTTAAATATATATATATATATATATATATATATATATATATATATATATATATATATATATATATATATATTGCTGCTGTCCATGGTGCTGACAAGCAAAAGGGCTGAGATCTGAGCAATATTCTGCCCACTGCTAAGAGGTGAGGGGCTGCCAAAAACAATCAGGGAATATAAAGCACCTCTCTAAAAAAAAAAGCAGCACACAGAAATACCCCCTAGTTAGTCCACTTTTTTTTTTCAGGTCATACCAGGCAATGTTCAAGGGCTACATCCTGCTCTGTTCTCAATGGTTCCTTCTGGCCCCATGATGAAACTCAGGCCTACCATATATGCAAAGTATATGCTTAGCCCTTTGACTCATCTCTCCAACACCATTATTAGTATCTTTCTTTTTCTTTGTTTCACATGTATTGCATGTTTATGTTTGTGAATGTTTGAGAAAATTTAAGAAAAAGAAGAAAAAGATTTACTACTATCCAGAGATGATAATCACTTTAAATTTTGGTTATAGCCTCTGTAGACTTATATAAGAACTTTATATATAGTTTTTATTATATATAAAAATATAGACATATGCATATATATATACATACCTTTTGAAAAAGAATTATACTGGGACCAGAGAGATAGCACAGCAGTGTTTGCCTTGCAAGCAGCTGGTGCAGGACCTAAGGTGGTTGGTTTGAATCTCAGTGTTCCATATGGTCCCCCGTGCCTGCCAGGAGCTATTTCTGATCAGATAGCGAGGAATAACCCCTGAGCACAGCCGGGTGTGGCACAAAAACCAAAAAAAAAAAAAAAAAAAAAAAAACAAATTATACTTCAGTGTTTGTTCACCTGCTTAAGGCACCTTTTAATGTAATTATGTATAAATATGAATGTATATGACATAAACTAATATCTCATGTTCTTACATTTTCACATTTTTTTTTTTGGTTTTTGGGCCACACCCTGTGACGCTCGGGGGTTACTCCTGGCTATGCACTCAGAAGTTGCTCCTGGCTTCTTGGGGGACCATATGGGACGCCGGGGGATCGAACCGCGGTCCGTCCTAGGCTAGCGCAGGCAAGGCAGGCACCTTACCTCCAGCGCCACCGCCCAGCCCCACATTTTCACATTTTAATGGTGGCATTGAATCATATTTACAAGTCATTATTATTTTTTTGTTTTGATTCACATCTGGTGATGCTCAGGGCTTATTCCTGGCTCTGCACACAGGAATCACTCCTAACAGTGCTCAGGGAACCATACAAAGTACTTGGGATCAAACCTGTTCATCCGTGTGCAAGGCAAGCACTTTACCTGCTATACTATCTCTCTGACATCACAAATTATAATATTTTAATCAGTCGCTTATTACCTATAGTTTCTGATTTTGTTGTTTAATTTGAGACAACACTTGACTATATTCAAGGTTTATTCCTGGCAGTGTTCAAAGACCATATGCAGAGATTGAATCAAGGTCATCAGCATGCATGAAAGCACTCTACCTGCTGTACCTTCTCTCTGGATTTTGATTTTTGTTATTGTTATGGGGTGTTTAGAGAGTCAGGCAGTGATAGAACCTGAACCTGGGCTCCCAAATACATTTATCATGTTCCCTGAGCTTGAATCACATCCCAGTTTGGTTTCTGATATATATATATATATATATTTTTTTTTTTTGTTTGTTTTTTTTGGGCCACACCCGGCAGTGCTCAGGCGTTACTCCTGGCTGTCTGCTCAGAAATAGCTCCTGGCAGGCACAGGGGACCATATGGGACACCAGGATTTGAACCAACCACCTTTGGTCCTGGATCGGCTGCTTGCAAGGCAAACGCCGCTGTGCTATCTCTCCAGGCCCGGTTTCTGATATTTTTGTTGTTGCTATTGTAGCTACTTTGTAAAAAATCTCAATTTGATAAATCTCTTTTTGTTGTTGTTATTGTTGTTGTTTGGGGGGGGCACACCTGGTGACACTCAGGAGTTACTCCTGGCTATGCGCTCAGAAATTGTTCCTGGCTTGGGGGATCATATGGGACCCCAGGGGATCAAACCGCTGTCCATCCTAGGCTAGCATGGGCAAGGCAGACACCTTACCCCTTGCACTACTGCTCCAGCCCCTGATAAGTGTCTTCTACATTATATTTTAGCAGCAACCTCCCAATTATTTCCTCAATACATTCCCACAGCCTATTTGCTTGTTTAATAGATGTTCCTGTGCTTCTCTAGGTATACACTTGGCCTAATGGTGAGTCTATGACTAGGAGTGACTTCCTTCATCTTTGACTGGCCATTTTCACAATGCTTTTTTCATAGATGTCAACTTTTTCCTAAATTGATTTTTTATTTGTCAATGGCCTTTTGCTGTGGCCAGAAGCAAATAATATGCATTTATATAAAGACCCACATAGTATCTTTCTGTAAGCACAAAATGTTGCAAATTCACTTCATCTGCATCATTTTGATGTTGACCTAAATGTAGATAAGACTGTTTTTCTGATTCTAATTCTATTATTTACTATAAGTATCTCAGGTGCTTGAGAGTTGAAATCACAATCTTGTTTTCCACATCTAAAAGTTGTATTGGAGTCAGCAACCACACAGTTTTCCCTTTTGGTCCATCTCCATCAAATTAAATATGACTTCCTACATTCCTGTTACCGTCTGAGGAGTTTAAGTGGCACATAGGTGAATTAATTCCTCAATCTATGTTAAACTCTTTTTTTTTTTTTTTTTTTTTGGTTTTTGGGCCACACCCATTTGACACTCAGGAGTTACTCCTGGCTATGCACTCAGAAATCGCCCTTGCTTGGGGGGACCATATGGGACGCTGGGGGATCGAACCTCTGTCCGTCCTATGCTACCGCTTGCAAGACAGAAACCTTACCTCTAGTGCCACCTTCCCGGCCCCATGTTAAACTCTTTTCCATTTACTTCCATCATTAAGCTCCCTCTCACACTCCTAATATCCCTGCTGTTCAAGTTCAAAGTGTAATTCTAATACTGAAAAATAGCATTGATACATTTTCTCTCACACAGCATGAATCAAGCATTCTTAACATGTTCCCATATGTGTTAGACCTTTGTAAATATATTACTCACTAGAGTAGGACAAATACAATGTTGTCAAGTGAATGGAGCTGTGTATAAAGCAAGAGCTTTGAAAATAAATGCCCTGCTAGCAAAAATTGGAGAACCACTGAAAAATAATTGTAAGAGAATCCTAAAATGCCTTGGGTTGGAACGATAGGACAGTGGGTAAGTACTTGCCTTGCACACAGCTGACCCAGGTTCAATTCTCAGCACCCCAAATGATTCCTGAGTCCTACCAGGAGTGAACCCTTGGTGCAGAGGCAAGAGTAGACCCTAATCATGTGTGGAAAAAAATTTTAAGATAAATACCTTTAAAGGTACATGGAAGAGTGCCTTGGTCTATGAAAAATCCAGATAATACAAAGGTTAAAAACATTAAGAGAGAAAATTGTAAAGATTCAGGACTTATTTGTGTCTATATGAGCTGGAGAGATAGTAAAGTGGTTAGGGTTCTTGCCTTATTTGGGACTGATTCTCGGTTCAATCCCTGGTACCCTATATAGTCTTCTGAGCCCTCCAAGAGTGACTTTTGAGTAAGCAGGCAGGAGTAAGCCTTGAGCACCTTTTGGCATGTCCAAATAAAAGTCCAATAAATAAATATATGTATATATATGTGTGTGTAATATAAGTATATATACACTATGTACACAGATATATTTATTTTAAATGGTTCTATGAATAAATTGGCATCTAGCAAACAAGCTCTAGAAATAAAACAGTCTTCCACCTCTCCTTCTGAGGGACTGATTGATAATGCTTCATAGTAGAGCACTCTGTTGAAAAGAATCTGGGAAGCTACCCACCCCTAAGGGCTCAGCAGGAAAGAGTGCCAAGGCCCACTAGGGGTGCATTAGATTACAAGACTAGGCATGGAGAAGGGACCTGAGAAGCCTCTGTCTACTCATTGGCAGATACGACTATGACTCACACAAAGAGTTTTCTCTCCCTCTCATGAGATTGCCTGCTGAGTTTGAATGTCACCTCTCTCAAAGTTACAAATTGCACAATCATGGGCAGCTTACCTAAATTTTCTGGTATGTAGTTTTCTTTTTTTTTTTTTTTTGGTTTTTGGGCCACACCCGGTAATGCTCAGGGGTTACTCCTGGATATGTGCTCAGAAGTTGCTCCTGGCTTGGGGGACCATATGGGACACCGGGGGATCGAACCGCGGTCCGTCCAAGGCTAGCGCAGGCAAGGCAGGCACCTTACCTTTAGCGCCACCGCCCGGCCCGTATGTAGTTTTCTTAACTGTAAATTAGGAACAACAACAGACCTAACTTAGAGATAGGCAGGATGATTGTGAGGATTAAGGACACTGTGTAAAGTGTTATAAAAAATGTGGGGGACCGGAGAGATAGCATGAAGGTAAGGCATTTGCCTTGCATGAGGCAGGATGGTGGTTCAAATTCCAGCATCCCATATGGTCCCCCATGCCTGCCAGGGGCAATTTCTGAGCGTAGAGCCAGGAGTAACCCCTAAGCGCTGCCAGGTGTGAACCAAAAACCAAAAAATATAAAATAAAAAAAGTAAAATATGTGGGACATATAGCATTTTAAGCCTGTTAGCTATCATATCATATCATTTCACACATACTATATACAGTTACTCCTCGCTTAATGACCTACCTGTTTAGCGACTGCTCGCACTTATGACCATCTCTTCACCGTTATTTTATTTTATTTTAAATATCCTTTTTCCATCTTGTATTACATTATTCCCATTCTTGTCATGGGAATTTTAGACTTCTCTGACCATGTTTTCTCCCTTTGGAAAAGGCCATCACAAAAAGACAATATGCAATGAAGCAGGGTATGGAAGACATTTGTGCCCATTTGCACATACATACACTGTTCTGCATGCAGGCCAATTTTAAGACTTCCATTGTCCTGAACAAAACTGGTGCTTCAGAATAATAACCTTCAGCACCTCACTTCTTTAAAGGGTGATTTCCTCTAAAGTGTCTGGAGAAAAACTATAAAATATATGAGAAATATGAACATAAGTGAAACATCAATTCACACTTATTTATCAATGGTGACAAATGACTGCCTTTCCAACAAAGTTTCAAAGCATTTTTGTAAACATGGGTGTAAATAATGGGGTGTTGGCAGCAGTAAGTCAACACAAGATGAGTAAGATCTTGAAACTTAAGCAGATACTCATCCTCCCTAAGTTTCAGTAAGATCATGTTCTTCACTGTTTGGATTTAATAATTAAGTCAAAGAATTTATCTGAAAACACTCTCCCATGTTTATATAAGAAGGCATAACAATTTCTTCTGCTCTCCAAGGGTAGGAACTACTCAAAGGAGCAAGTATGATCTATGTATCTCTTATGCTGTTACAGAACATGAGATCATCCCATAATTAGCTTCCTCTTTTATTCAGAGCCCATGAATTCTGAGCTGGAGAGATTGTACATGGGGTAAGGTAATTTCCTTGCACACTCTCTTGGTTCCATTCCTGTTCCAACCTAGTTCCATCCTAGGCACTACATATGTTCCCCAGGGTCAAAAAAGGTTAAGGAGTAATCTCTGGGCACTGAACCAAGAACAAACCTTGAGCATTTCCTGGCATTGCCCCAAAATAAATTCTTCCGTATAGCCTGTAATAACTCAAATAATGACGTCACAGTATGCTAATTTTGACTCATAATGCTTTAACTTAATGATATTATGATACATTTAATCTAATGGATTTGATCATTTTCTTTTTCTAATCTCTTTTTTCTTAAAGTGGAAATCAGAATGTTTTGGATGTGCTCTGCCACTTGACCTATCTCCTAGAGACCTTTCATTTGAGGTTCTTCACTCTTGCTATTTGGCAACTCTGAATGCAGTTAGGCCTAAATGTGGTCATTTAATTGCCATTTATAACTCACCATTGGTGTCTTAATGACTATTTCTGACAAGGAACTTAGCAGATCTGGGTATAGGAGAAGAAAGATGATATATACCAAGCAGATCCTCAGATAACACTGGATAACACTGCTTCATTAAACATTGTTCATTTTGTTTTCATGTTAATGAAGGAAAAAAGCCAATAAACCTAGCCACTGTTGAATTGAGTGATGTTATTGGAGGACCTAGCTTCATTAAGTTATTTTAAAACTGGGGGCCGGGCGGTGGTGCAAGAGGTAAGGTGCCTGCCTTACCTGCGCTAGCCTTGGACAGGACCGCGGTTCCATCCCCCGGCGTCCCATATGGTCCCCCAAGCCAGGAGCGACTTCTGAGCACATAGCCAGGAGTAACCCCTGAGCGTCACAGGGTGTGGCCCAAAAAAAAAAAAAAAAAAAAGTTATTTTAAAACTGGAATTTCCAAAAATGTCTGGATTATGCACACTGTATTCACAATGTTCCATGCACAAAAGGATACGTGCAACAACTGTTGTTTACAAACAATGTGTCTAAGTCAGTACTGGTGGAGGGAGACAGAGACCCATGGAAACTGGCCTACCTCAACTCTGTTCCCAGCCCCTAATGAAGCCCAATATAGTCCATGACCACAGGGTGTATATTGCAGATTTCAGTCTTTGTGCCCTTTTGATCTCCCAGCAGGTACTCACTTCCCAGAGTAGACAGCATCAGATCCTGAAAAAGTATCAGAGAAAGCAGGACAGACTCTGAGCTTTCTCCACTTTCACTTGTATTTCTTTTCCTCCTTCCTTTCATCATGTGCTTCTGCTTTTTAATAAAAAATAGACATTGTTTGATTTTAGGGAAATACATAAAAGACATTAGCCTACCTTAGATAATTCCCAATGCACAAAAAATGAAAGATGAAGAGTAGAAAAACACTCAATTCAGCAACTCCCAAATATAAATAGAGTTAATTCATATTTGAGAGGCTTATATAGTCTCCTGCCACCACTATTGTTTGCATATAGTAGCCATTCTTTTTGTTTGGTGTCATCTTAAATATCAAGTTTGTTTCTTATTCTTAGAACTTAATATTGTGAATTCTATATTTGCCCACTTTTCTTAATTTTTAAATAATCCTTTAATCAAGTAATATGATGCATTGGTAAATAGGATGTCTAAATCAGAATCAAACTTTCTGATTCTCATTTCTTTATTTTCCAAGACACTCTGACCCAAACTGAAGGCACATTTTAATCCCAATTTTATGTGAATTCTTGATGTTAGTTAGATTGTTCAAGGTAAAAAAATAAATAAATAAATTGTTGGAGCCGGTGAGGTGGCGCTAGAGGTAAGGTGTCTGCCTTGCAAGTGCTAGCCAAGGAAGGACCGCGGTTCGATCCCCCGCGTCCCATATGGTCCCCCCAAGCCAGGGGCGATTTCTGAGCGCTTAGCCAGGAGTAACCCCTGAGCATCAAAATGGTGTGGCCAAAAAAAATCAATTGTTTAATTGACACAAGCAAGTTCTTTAAAATTAGAAATGGGGGGCCAGAGAGATAGCATGGAAGTAAGGCATTTGCCTTTCATGCAGAAGGTCAGTGGTTCGAATCCCGGCATCCCATAGGGTTCCCCAAGCCTGCCAGGAGCTATTTCTGAGCATAGAGCCAGGAGTATCCCCTGAGCGCTGCCAGGTGTGACTCAAAAACCAAAAACAAACAAACAAAAATTAGAAATGGGGCAGAAAATTAAGTGATAGCAAAGTTTATAAGGAATCCCTTGCATCCCACTAATCCTGGATTCAATCCCCAGCATCACATAGGGTCCCCAGGCACTTCCATAAATCTCTCCTGAGCACTGAACCAGAAATATTTCTGAGCATTTCCCAACACCTCCAAAAAATAAATAATAAATAAAATTAGAGTTTGGAAATAGCTTGCAAGCTATCTCTCCAAAGGGGAGAGAACTATCAGGTCCACACTGGAACTCAGGCAGCACTAAAGTGACCCCAGCCCAGAGTACTGACTGCTGGAAAATGGGTTCTGGAAAATGGAGCAATAGTACACTTACCATGGCACTTGCCTTTCATGCAGCCTAACTGGGTTCAATCTCCACTACACATATGGTCCTCCCCCAAATTCTGTCAGGAGTGTTCCCTGGGCACAGAGCTACAAGTAAGGCCTAAGTACTTCTGTCATTAAAAAAAAAAAAATTAAAATATAAAATAAGGGACCGGCGAGACAGCATGGAAGGTTTGCCTTACATGCAGAAGGACGGTGGTTTGAATCCCGGCATCCCATATGGTCCCCCGTGCCTGCCAGGAGCAATTTCTGAGCGTAGAGCCAGGAGTAACCCCCGAGCATTGCCGGGTGTGACCCAAAAACCAAAAATAAAATAAAATAAAGAACAATCAAATCAAATCATTGTTAGGCTATTGCCTTCTTTTTTCTTTCTTTTTGGGCCACACCTGGTGGTGCTCAGGGGCTATGTGCTCAGAAATCGCTCCTGGCTTGGGGGACCATATGGGACGCCAGGGATCAAACTGCAGTTCGTCCTAGGTTATCACATGCAAGGCCTACTGCTTGCACCATTACTCCAGCCTGTTAGGTTATTTCTATCCTCTGGACCTCAGTCAGTAGTCCTGTACCTATTCTTTACTCATCACAAAGGGAGACAGGCCTTTATCTTCACGCAAAAAATTAACAAAGCAAACTTTCATTTTCAAAATCTTTAATTTCCAAAGATGTTTAGAGATCTTTTCTGATTTTTTTTTTTTTTTTTTTTTTTTGGTTTTTGGGTCACACCCAGCAGCGCTCAGGGGTTACTCATAGCTCTATGCTCAGAAATCACTCCTGGCAGCTCAAGGGACCATATGGGATGACAGAATTTGAACCACTGTCCTTCTGTATGCAAGGTGAATGCTCTACCTCCATGCTATTTCTCCGGCCCCAAGATCTTTTCTGATTTTATAGACATTTCTAAGAAACTCCATTGCAGATATGACAATAGGTCAAAATAAAATTGGAGAAATTTCACTGTCTGGGCCCCTGCCCCCACCTTCACACTTTGAACAAATACACTTTCCATGAGAAAAATAGTTCTTTTCCCAGTGCTGTCTTCTGTATTTTCTCTCCAATAGATCTTTACACTTCATCGCACCCCCTGTCTAATTTCGACTCAAGGTAAGAGCTTTATTTTGTAGTGTATGAGGCATAAATCCATGCTCAGGGATATAAGAGCATTTGCTGTCCCTAAATTGAGGTGAGATGGGGAGGGGGGTTACTGGTGTGTGTGAGGATTCAAGCACCCATGCCCTCCAGTAAGGAGTGTGAGTGGTCTCTGTGTGTATATTGGGGGGTGTCTCCTGGAAGATCTCTCAAGATAGTGGCTCTCAGCACACTCAGCAATTCACAGCAGGTAGGTTGGACACCAAAATTAGGGTCCTAGGTGCCTCAAGCCAGAGCTGAATGGGTCAGAGAGAGAAATAGAGAGAGTTGAGGCTAACTGCAGAGCACACAGCACAGGCCAAATCCATAGTTTTTCAGTAATTTCTTCTATGGCTGTCCCCAGGCACCCCCACATAGAAACCTTAGCCAACTAGCAACAAGAATATTGGTTCCTGTACTGTTTTTGTTTGTTTGTTTTCTTCTGGGGCCACAACTGGCTGTGCCTGGATTTCTTTTGACTCTGAGCTCAGGAATCATTCCAGGCGTGCATTGCTCAGGGGACCATAGAAGATACTGGGAATGGTACCTGGGTTGGCTGCATGTAAGGCAAAGGCCTTCTCACAATACTATTGCTCCAAACTCCCTGTATTAGTTTTATCCCAAACCCAGACACCTACTCCTCTCCTTCACTCAGAGTTCAGTGAAGGAGGTTCCTATTCCTGGGGTGCTGTGGCAAACATATGGCGAACATCCAGGAAGCTCTGAGCCTGACCCGCTATCAGTCTGCATGCTCTGGTCTTGAGGTCTGGGCCTTGGGGACTCCAAGAATCCCTGCATTTTTCCTGGATCCCTTCCCCCCAATAAGCCCCTATAATCAAGAAATGTTAACATTCATGCTTATATGGGTGGGAGAATGTTAGTTGTTCCCTCAAAATCAGGGCAGCTGCCACATATCCACACGCAGAACCTAAAGGCCCTGCAGGCACTACTAGTTTGAGCAGCAAGAAACAGAAACCCAACTATCCAAACTCCCAGAATCTAGGCCCATGCCTCATCTTTGGACCTTCCCTGTTCAGAGAGTTCAGGAGTTGGGGTTTGGTCAGGGTACATAGTATCCCAGACTTGCTCCCAATACTGAAGCCACAGAAGGGTCCAGTCAAGGGCAGGCATGCCAGGGATGGTCTGGGCAAGTGACTGAGATGATGGAAACAACCAAATTATTCCACCGCTTCCTGCTGTCCCCTCATGTTGGTTGGCAGCTTTGACTTGTTACAGTCTGGTAGGAAGTGGAGTGAGAAGGATATAGACAAAGAGGCTGAGAAATGGCCAAGAATGAGTGCCGGGGCCAGACAGATAATGCACTAGAGAAGGCACTTGTTATGCACATGATCATTTGGAACCTGGGCCCACTCCTACTACCACATATGGTCACCAGAATGCCACCAGTGTCTTTCATGGGCACAGAACTAAGAGTAATCCCTGAACACTGCCACACATGACCCCAGAAAATGGAGAGGGAGGGACACAGAGATAATACAAGGGCTAAAACATGCCTTGTCCACATTCAACACCAGTTTCATCTATAACACCAAATATGTTCCCGTGACCACTTCCAGGAGTGATCTCTAAGCATGGAGTCAGAATAAACCTTGATCAGTGCCAAGTGTGGGGAAACAAATAATATTCACCCTCCAGAAGAGCGGTTGGGTACAGAGCTGCACAGCAATTATAGCTCCTCACTAACCATGGGTCATAGAGCTGATGTCCCAGCCTGGTCCTTGTTTAGAAGTTGACTGGCCCCTCTGGTAGGTAGGATCTCATTTGTTGAAACCTCCCAGTGACTTTTTTCTTTGCCCTTTCTTCCAGAAAAAAATCTCTCAGGATGTCTTTGCTCAATGACTTGATGCAGTCTTCACTCTTCCATAAGTCAAAAGATGTTCCCCACAGCAAAGATCAGAGCACTCAGACAGAATGGGTGGATAAGAGCAAAGTGTCAGGTAAAGGAATCCCTGTCCTGTGGGCCATCCCTGAGGCTTTCTAGGTGGTGAGTAAATATGAGGGGCAGCTATCTTGCAGCATTCATATATGGACAATATCTAAGCTCGTGCATTCTGCCTTGAGCTAATGAGAGGGACCACTTCCTAAACCATGGGAAGTGCTTTTGGGGGTAAAGTTAAACTAAACCAGCCTTGTTCCTCTTTTTTTTTTTTTTTTTTTTTTTGGTTTTTGGGCCACACCCTGTGACGCTCAGGGGTTACTCCTGGCTATGCGCTCAGAAGTTGCTCCTGGCTTCTTGGGGGACCATATGGGGCACCGAGGGATCGAACCGCGGTCCGTCCTAGGTTCGTGCAGGCAAGGCAGGCACCTTACCTCCAGCGCCACCGCCCGGCCACAGCCTTGTTCCTCTTGCTTTCTCCATTCCAAATCCTTCACCAAAGGGCCAAAGATAAAGTACAGTGTGGGTAAGGTGCTTGCCTTGTCTTTTACTCTTGTTGGATCCCGACACTGCATATGATCCCCCAGCATTGCCAAGAGTGATCCCTAATCATAGAGCCTTGAGCACTGCTAGGTGTGTTTCCCCCCTCAAAAAAAAAAAAAAAACATTTGAGAAAGATCATCAGCAAACTGCTAAAAGCAGTTTCTATTCTGTGTCCCTTTTTGTACTCCATTTTGATAATGTGTCTTTCTGAGTCTCTTCTCCATGAGCATGGCCCTTTTTCCCTCAAGGACATAGGCATTTACTTCCTAGATTACAGACTAGTGTTCTGGGTGACAGGCCAGTTACAGACTACCACCCAGATAGAAGTGAATGCGTCTTAGGCTTGGTGTCCGTGTGCAAACTGGCCCAGAACCAACCTGAACCTTCTTCCATCAATTGGTATGAACTTCTGTATGACCTGGAGGTGGAATTAAGCAAGATTGCACTGAGGATTTTAATCCACCACCCAGTGAAGCCCCAAGACATCAAAGACTCCTACAGATTCAACACTAACTAAACAGCACACCTGCCATTCTTAATCCAGGATGGATTCACTTCACACCTATAGTCATGGCAGTGGTCATGGCAGATTCTCCAGTATCTCAATTATCTTCCCCTGTCAGGCCTGGAGAATTTGGTAGCTCAGATGTGGTTTAATGGTATATTATGGGGGATTCATCAGCCTTGTGAAGGAGAATGGAGCAGCCATAGGCAGGCCCACATCAGCAGGTCATTCAGTGATCAGGCAGCATGTGAGTGTTCCCCTGGCTAAATTGGCTCACAGATCACTTTTGTCAGCACATGGGCTCAAGGGAGTTCCAAGAACTGGAACCATTTCCAACAGTTCACCTGGGGGAAACCTGGTTTCTTATCTCTAAACATTCTGAGAGCCTGTGATCTGGCCATCATTTTTACCAGTGACAGAGTGAAGTGTGAAAAAGGATGGGAGAGAAGAAAGGAGATAGAGGATGCCCAGAGTGTGTAAAGGGGGCACCAGAGCCTATTCATTCACTCTACTATGCACTGATTGGAAATTACTATTTTATTTGTTTCATGTATGATCCTTTGTCCTCTGAGCTTAATTGTCAGAGCTAGTCATATTTCACGTTACTTTGATTTCAGTTCTTAGTGCCCAGATAATTTGCTATACAGGGATATATTTTGCGAGTAAATGTTTTTACAGGACTGAACAGTTCCCCGAAAACTAATATTTGTCTCATGTTGCCTTACATGCTGCCAGCCCTATCTTGATTTCCAGCACCACATATGGTCTGCTGAGTCCCTCCATGAGTGTTCCCTGAGCAAAGCCAGGAATAAGATTGAGCACTGCCAAGTGTAGCCTTAAAACCCTCAGAAAAAAAATCATTAATAGCCACTTCTTTTCTTTTTCCTTTCCCCCTTTCCCTCACTTCTTTCATGTTTCTTTTTTTTTTTTTAATCTTTAACAGAGCTGAAAGCAGAAAGATGGGCTTTAACGTACAGATCATATCTAAGTATAACATCTTCATCTAATGGTATGCTATTTTCTTTATTTTGTTTTTGTTTGTTTTGAGTCATACCTGCAATGCTTAGAGCTTACATTTGGCTCTAAACTGAGGGATCACTCCTGAAGAGCTTGGGGACCATATGGCATGCCAGGGTTTAAGACCAGGTCAGTTGCTTGCAAAGCATTTTCCTTTCTTACTTCCTAGTCTATCTCTCTGACCTTAAAGGAACAAGTTTGAATTTTAGAATTTTCTGACCCTCAGTGAGTCATCCTGCAGAATCAGCTTGCCCTCGGCCAAAAAGCACCCTTTTAAACACTTTAGATTAGAATGTACTAAATTATGGCTGGTGGTCAAGGAACTGCTTCTAAACTTGGTATAAGAAACTAAGCCCGGGGCCCGGAGACATAGCACCGAGGTGTTTGCCTTGCAAGCAGCCGATCCAGGACCTAAAGTGGTTAGTTCAAATCCCGGTGTCCCATGTGGTCCCCCGTGCCTTCCAGGAGCTATTTCTGAGCAGACAGCCAGGAGTAACCCCTGAGCACACCACCAGGTGTGGCCCAAAAACCAAAAACCAAAAAAAAAAAAAAAAAAAAAAAAGAATCTAAGCTCAGAGGTAAAATGCTCCTAAATTTGAATTAAAACTACATTTTTAGGGGCCGGAGCAGTGGCACAAGCAGTAGGGCATTTGCCTTGCATGTACAACCTAAAACAGACCACAGTACTATCCCCTGGAGTTCCATATGGTCCCCCAAGCCAGGAGCAATTTCTGAGTGCATAGCCAGGAGTAACCCTTGAGAGTCACAGGGTGTGGCCCAAAACCAAAACGAAAACAAAACAAAAAAACTACATTTTTAAAAGGGAAAAATAGGGACTGGAGAGATAGCACAGTGGTAGGGCATTTGCCTTGCACATAGCTGATGCAGGATGAACGGTGGTTCAAATCCCGGCATCCCATATGGTCCCCTGAGCCTGCCAGGAGCGATTTCTGAGTGCAAAGCCAGGAGTAACCCCTGAACACCGCTGGGTATGATCCAAAAACCAATATATATATATATATATATATATATATATATATGTATGTATGTATATATATATATATGTATGTATATATTAGGAATTAGGAATTAGGAGGAAAACGAATGGTGACTCATTTTCAGTTTGGTCCATGGGGTTTACCGTATATTACCAACCCTTACTATAAACCATACTATATTCTGGGTAGGACGTAAAATAGTCACACAAAAAATCCACTGTAAAGATAGTCTGAGCTGTAGAGATAAATAACATAGGAGTTAAGACATTTGCCTTACATATGGTCATCTCCAGTTCAGTTCCCAGCACTGCACTGGTACCCCAAGTGCCACCAGGAGTTAGCAGTCGAATGTGACTCAAACCAAGCCCCTTCAAAAAAGAGATAGACACAGTTAAAATCTAGGGACTTGATGAAATAGGATCAAAGAAGGGGGCTCCTTATTTGCTGAAACTAAAACTCTGGCTTCAGACTGCCAAACACACACACACACACACACACACACACACACACACACACACAGAAATCTCATATCCCCAGACACTTGATCTCCACCCTCATTGTCGCAGTGACACAGAGGTGATTTATAATGAATGGTGAATGGTTCAGAGCTGCTCAGCCACCACATGCTGTTGCTAATCTTTCCCACTGTCTTTCAGAGAATGTGGCCTTAAAATCTCCAAAAGAAAATGAAAAGAAAGAAGGTGAGAGGCACACATGATCTACACAAAGGGCTTTGATCCCTGTACAGGGTTCTGGGTTGGAGGATTCCTGGGTGTGGGGTACAGTGTCCAGCTAAATTGGTCTAAGTCCTAGGAAGGACTTAGGAGACTTCCTGAGCACATATGCCCTACCCTACCTGCTGTGTCTTTGTTCTCTTCTGAAAAAAGGGCCTACATAGCATGAGAAATAGCAGTCCAGTGGGAGAAATAGAAGTTCTTTGTTCCAAAACTCAGGTTAGGGGGACTTTCATATTTCAACAGGGCCCTATAGTTGTGGGGCTTCCTGAGATCTGGGCTGTTGCATTTGACCCACTTATTTGGAACAGTCTTATTTTGCAGCATCTTGGTAGGAAATAATCTGGACCCCTCCACCCTTGAAGATATGCTTGATTTTAGTAAGCAGGGGGGCAAGGTGAATCTTGGGTAAGAGAAGAACAGGGTAGAGTTCGTGTGGAGGTAGATTCCCAGCATGCACACATCGTGCCAGAAGCTTGCAACTGAACTGAGCCAGTCTCCTAGCAAGCAATTCACAACTGAGATTTGCTGTGTGATGGGGAGTGGGGTGGGTGTATGCCATGGCAGGATTAAGGAGCAGGGGAGTCAGGATTTACCCATACAGGTGACTTGTCAGACAAACTCAGACTCCATATCCCACCTCCACCCACCTGCACTAATAAGTAGAGTTGTCTTTATCAGTGCCATTAATAGGGCATTTGGGGTAGTGAGGCTCAATCTTGAATGTGCAGCAGCATCACCTGGGAATCTGATAAAGGTGCAGGGTCTGGCTCCATTGACCTAGAACCCTGCATTTCTAGCAGGTTCCCAACAGCAGCTGTAGCTAGTGGTACAGGGACTGACTGGGTAGTGAGGGTTCAGAATAGTGGGTGTCACTCAGGGGTTACTCCTGGCTCTGTGCTCAGAAATTACTCCTGGTATGCTTGGGAGACCATATAGGATGTCAGAGATTGAATTTGCATCGGTTGCATGCAAGGCAAACACCCTACCCTCTGTGCTATCACTCCTGAGTTTTTATTCTAAAGAACAAAGTTTAATGACCTCAATCTTTTTTATTTCATTTTTGTATTCATGCTTTGTTTTGTTTCCTTTCTGAAATGTCTTTTCTTATCCTATGCTTGCCTGAAATAAAAGATGCAGAGAATCTTCCTACAAAGACCTTGGAGGATCACTTATCAGAGGAGCCCAAGATATCTCTGGATGATGAGACCATAGATGAGGATACTGTAAGCTGGATAAAACCTTTGGGGTTAGAGAGATAATATAGTAGTAAACTTGCCTTGCATGTGCTGACCCAGGTTCAATCCTTAGCCTCCTATATGATCTCTCAACCCACTCCAGGAGTGATCCCTGAGCACAGAGTCAGGAGTTAGCCCTAAGCACTGTCAGGTATGATCCAAAAACCAAAACCAAACAAAGAAATAATGGAGACCACCTATTTCCCAGTGTTGGAGCAGGGAGATCCCAGGGTAAAAGAAATGTCTTAAGGACTAGACATCAAAAAGTTTCACTTTTTGTCAACCCCACTGCAAGACAGTTTTTTTAAAATAGGTGCAAATTTCAATAATTCACATTAAAATCAAAGAGGGTCAGGAAAAATCCAAATTAAGCAATCTATATATACTTGAGAGTCTGGGGGGCACCAATACTTTATGTGTAATAAAGGCTACAAAATAAGCAAAAAATATAAAACAACACAGACATAGATATCATCTGGAAGGCAAATCATTCATGGTAGAAACTGTAAAACTAAACTTAGATTCTAGAAAAATAAATTAGATATACTTCTCACTAGGTACAGATAAAAAACAATTGGCATAATATATTTAAACAAACATAAGTTTCTGGGGCCAGAGGGTGCCTTAAAGGGACAGAATAGAGATTAGCTTTGTGGGAGCCTTGGGTTAAACTCCTGTACCTATGGTTCCCCATAAACCACCAGAACAGGCTTCCAAAAAGTAGAGCCATCCTCTGCCAATAAAGATGTTTCTGAAAGATGGAAAAAAGCAGAGTATCTAAGGGCCTTAGAACCCAAGGAATGGCCATGAGGTTCTGGAAGTTGCTTCCTTCATACCACCTTGACCAGCACAATAGAGACTGTGTGGGATATAGGTCTCCTGGCAAGATAGAAAATTTGAGACCACACTTTCTGCAGTGCAGGAAAACCCCACCCTACAAAGCCATGGTGCACAGACCCAAATATGTAAGCTGTGACAATGACCAGCCTCCAAAGGAACTCAGAACCAGTACCGGAGTAATAAGAGAATCCTCCCTTAGACTAGACCCAATAAGCTGTGATGAGATGAGGAGTCATAATTATTTTTTTTTTGTTTTTGGGCCACACCCGGCAGTGTTCAGGGGTTACTCCTGGCTGTCTGCTCAGAAATCGCTCCTGGCAGGCACGGGGGACCATATGGGACACCGGGATTCGAACCAACCACCTTTGGTCCTGGATCGGCTGCTTGCAAGGCAAACGCCGCTGTGCTATCTCTCCAGACCCAGAGTCATAATTTTTTAATAAGCCTTTCATGTATAGTCTGTTACATAGACTTTTAACCAATAAAATTTTTTGTTGTGCTTTGTTCTTAGTGTTTTGGGGGTCACACCTGGTAGTCAGTTCTCACCCATTGGCTATATCTCTGACCCTGCATGAGTTTTTGCTATTGTTGTTGTTTGCCTAGTACAGCTATAGCCTCTCATTTACTATATCAGCTTGTCTTCAATTTATAACTTATTGATTAAGGTGGAAGCATTATGAGTTATCCTCTTCCCTATGGCTAAGGATTATAGATACTAACTGCAGCCCAAATGTGAAAGCTTGTACTCCTGTAACTCAAAGTGGAGCAGGCAAGCAGGCATATTTTGCTGATCTTATAAAGAAAAGATAAAGGAAACTCTTAAGTATTTGGGTTTTGTGGGTCTTTTTTGTTTTCTTTGATTTAAGCACCACACTTGCCAGTGCTTTGGGGGAAGCAGAAGGGTCAAACTGCCTGGTGTTGGGTCAAATACAGACCTCCAGCAAGCAATGCATGCACTCAGCTCTTTGAGTTGTCTCATTTCTGGGTACTTTTTTGGTAAACTTTTTAACCTCAGTTCATAGTTAGCTTTCAATTTCTTTCTCTTCATATTGTATTATATTGCTTCTCAAATATTGAGACATATCATCAAAGGCAGAAAAAGATTAATTTAGATTTATTGTACTGATTTTCTAAAACAAAAAAGAAAACATGGGCAATTTAGAAAGATGTTTGAGCAAGTTGAAATCTAAAGAAATTATTTTCTGGGGCTGGAAAGATAGCTCAGAGGTAGGATGTTTGCCTTGCATGCAGAAGGACAGTGGTTTGAATCCTGGCATCCTATATGGTCCCCCAAGCCTGCCAAGAGTGATTTCTGAGCATAGTGCCAGGAGTAATCGCTGAGCACTGCTGGGTGTGACCAAAAAAAAAAAAAAAAACAAAGAAAAAATTATCTTCTGTTAAAACCTCAATTAATGGGGCTTAAGAGAGAGAAAATTGGGGCTGGAGAGATAGCACAGTGGTGCTTGCCTTGCAAACAGCCAACCCAGGACCCAAGGTGGTTGGTTCAAATCCCAACATCCCATATGGTCCTCTGTGCCTGCCAGGAGCTATTTCTGAGCATATAGCCAGGAGTAACCCCTGAGCACTGCAAGGTGTGGCCCAAAAGCCAAGAGAGAGAGAGAGAGAGAGAGAGAGAGAGAGAGAGAGAGAGAGAGAGAGAGAGAGAGAGAGAGAGAGAGAGGAGAGAGAGAGAGGAGAGAGAGAGAGGAGAGAGAGGAGAGAGAGAGAGGAGAGAGAGAGAGAGAGGAGAGAGAGAGAGAGAGAGAATAGCTGGATAAAGAGTTTATAGAGTGAGTAGAGAGCAAAATATATAGTGCCTGCCTTACATGCAGCCAACCCAGTTCCCAGAACTCCTATATGATCTTCTGAACCTCAGTAGGAGTGATCCCTGAGCAAAGCTGGATATAGCCCCAAACAACTACAATGACAAAAATAAAAACTATTTATTAAGCATCAAAGCATAGAAATACTTTTTTTTGTTTGTTTGCACTCAGGAGTTACTCCTGACTCTATGCTCAGAAATCACTCCCGGCAGGCTTAGTGGACCATATGGGATGCGGGGATTCGAACCATGACCTTCCGCATGCAAGGCAAACACCTTAGCTCCATGCTATCTCTCCGGCCCCAGAAATACTTTTATATTCTTGGAAAAACAGGGAAATTTTATACTCTTCAAGATTCTTGATATGCCACTATTAAAATAAACAAAGCCAACCACAATCCTTGGGTAAACTGGGTAGTGAGGAGTTAATGCTGATAGAAACATTCTTTTTTGGGGGGGGGGTCACACCCGGTCACACTCAGGGGTTACTTCTGGCTCTATGCTCAGAAGTCGCTCCTGGCAGGCTCAAGGAACCATATGGGATGGGATTCGAACCACTGACCTTCTGCATGTAAGGCAAACGCTTTTCCTCCATGCTATCTCTTCGTCCTAGATAGAAACATTCTAAAAGACAAATCTGCTAGCCACCTCACTCTATGTCACATGCAATTTTTGAATAATCAGTTGAATAACTCTCCTGACTCTCCTGGCATATTTGGGAGTTAAAAATATGTATGTGGGCCCGGAGAGATAGCACAGCATTGTTTGCCTTGCAAGCAGCCGATCCAGGACCCAAGGTGGTTGGTTCGAATCCCGGTGTCCCATATGGTCCCCTGTGCCTGCCAGGAGCTATTTCTAAGCAAATAGCCAGGAGTAACCCCTGAGCACTGCCGGGTGTGGCCCAAAAACCAAAAACCAAAAAAAAAGTATGTAAAATGTTTATTCTAATTTTCTGAAGATATTTCTTTTTTTTGTTTTTGTTTTTGTTTTTGGGCCACACCCAGCATTGCTCAGGGGTTACTCCTGGCTGTCTGCTCAGAAGTAGCTCCTGGCAGGCACGGGGGACCATATGGGACACCAGGATTCGAACCAACCACCTTTGGTCCTGGATCGGCTGCTTGCAAGGCAAACGCCACTGTGCTATCTCTCCAGGCTCCCTGAAGATATTTCTTTCTGTTGTCCTTTGCAGGTTTTGAAGGACTATCAGTCCAAGTTGATGATTATTATCAGCGAGATGAAAGAGCGTAATGAGCTGGAAGGAGACACTGATATTTCCATGTTAGAGCATCTAGATCCCAAAATCAGAAGGAAACTAGCACAGATGTAAGTGACTCAAAAATGGTGGCCTGGACTGAGGATTGGGGGAGGCTGGGTAGCTGCAGAGACAGTGTAAACGACTGGATCAGTAGAGACCAGTGCAAGGCCAGGGCCAGGCAGGTCCCACAAGTCAAAGAGCAGTGTTGAATGCTGGTAGGAATGCTGTATTGGGCATTCTAGTCTAGAATTCAAAGTCTAGTCAAGCCTTTATGGAAAACAATATGGAGATTCCTCAAAAAACTGGAAATTGAACTCCCATATGATCCAGCTATACCACTGCTAGGGATATACCATAGGTACAGAAAAACACAATACAAAAATGCCTCTGCACACCTATATTCATTGCAGTGCTATTTACAATAGCAGAATCTGGGAACAACCCAAGTGCCCAACAACAGATGAGTGACTAAAGAAATTGTGGTATATATACACAATAGATATTATGCAGCTGTCAGGAAAAATTGAAGTCATGAAATTTTTCTAAACATGCATGGACATGGAAACTATTATGCTGAGTGAAATAAGTCAAAGGGAGAGAGATAGACACAGAATAGTCTCACTCATCTATGAATTTAAGAAAAATAAAGGGGCCGGGAAGGTGGCGCTAGAGGTAAGGTGTCTGCCTTGCAAGCGCTAGTGTAGGACGGACCTCGGTTCAATCCTCCAGCATCCCATATGGTCCCCCCAAGCCAGGGGCGATTTCTGAGTGCATAGCCAGGAGTAACCCCTGAGCGTCAAATGGGTGTGGCCCCAAAACAAAAAAAAAAAAAAAGAAAAAGAAAAGACATTATTGTAACAATGCCCAGAGACAATAGAGATATGGCCTAGAAGGACCAGCCCATGATATGAAGCTTAATAAAAAGTGTGGTGAGTGCAATTAGAAAAATAACTACACTAAGAACTATCATGGTAGTGAGTGAAAGAAGTAGAATGCCTAGGCCGGAGAGATAGCATGGAGGTAAGGCGTTTGCCTTTCATGCAGGAGGTCATCGGTTTGAATTCCGGTGTCCCAAATGGTCCCCTGTGCCTCCCAGGAGCAATTTCTGAGCCTGGAGCCAGGAATAACCCCTTGGCACTGCCGGATGTGACCCAAAAACCACAAAAAAAAAAAAAAAAAAGAAGTAGAATGCCTGTCTTAAATATAGGCAGGGGTTGGGAAGAAGGGTGATGGGGCCATTGATGGTGGAAAGGTTGCATTGGTGAAGGGGTGTGTTCTTTTTTTATAACTGAAATCCAGCTACAAACATGTTTGTAATCATGGTGCTTAAACAAAGATATTATTTTTTAAAAAATTAAAAAGAAAAAGAGCAGCGTTGAGATGGGGGCAGGCAAAGGGAGAGGGCTCCATGCAACACTCCAGAACAAGGAAACCTAACAACCTGAAGGAGCAAGGTAAGGCTCCAATAGTGGTCAGTGACAGAGGAAAAGTGTTGGTAACAAGACTCAAAATGGGGCCTTTAAAATTAAGGGGAGGGATCAGAGAGATAGCACAGTGGTAGGGCTTTTGCCTAGTATGCAGCCGACCCAGGACAAACCCAGGGTTCAATTCCTGGAATCCCATATGGTCCCCCTAGCCTACCAGGAGAGATTTTATTTTTGGGGGGGGGCATATCTGATGACACTCAGGGGTTATTCCTGGCTATGCACTCAGAAATCACTTCTGGCTTGGGGTACCATATGGGACTAGGGGATCAAACTGCAATCCATCCTAGGTTAGCTGCATGCAAGCCAAACGTCCTACGAGTTGTGCCACCACTCTGCCCCCCCCCAACCCCAGGAGCAATTTCTGAGTGCAGAGCCAGGAGTAATCCCTGAGCACCACTGGGTGTGGCCCCAAACCATAAATAAATAAATAAATAAATAAATAAATAAATAAATAAATAAATAAATAAAATTAATTTTAAAAATGAAATAAAATCAAAGTAAGAAATTAAAAGAAAGAGAAGGGAAGCAATAGTGGGCAGGGGCCAAGGACCCTCAAGTACATTCCTGGTGTAGAGCAGTGGTAGCGTTAACTATCCAACCACAGAGTCAACAACAATGACAAAAATAAAAGATTGAACCTGCAACAATGGTGAAACCTAGGAAAAACAGAAACCTTTAGCTTCTTTAAGCAGAGCAATGATGACCTATAGGTAAGAAGGTAAGGAAAGGGATCAGCAAGAACATTTTATATATATATATATATGTGTATGTATATGTGTGTGTGTTTGTATATATATCCTGGGGGATTGAACTGAGGTCCGTCCTAGGTCAGCACATACAAGGCAAATGCCCTACCACTGCACACCACTCCAACCCCTTCATGTATATTTTTATGTTTTTTTATGTTTTATTGGGAGGAGGAAACACTCAGTAATGCTCAGGAGTTACTTCTGACTTTGCACTTAGGAATTACTCCTGATGATGCTCCAAGCATGCTAGAGATTGAACCTAGGTCAGCTTCATGCAAAGCAAAATTTCTACCCATTGTAATATTCCTCCTGCCCTTGTGTTTGTATTTTGTGGGGGGTGGAGCACACTTAGATATGCTTGGGCTTATTCCTTGTTCCATGCTCAGGGATCGCTCTTTCCAGTGCTGGGGAACCATATATAGTGAGGGTAATCAAACCCAGGTTGACCTCAAACAAGGCAAGCATTCTATTCCTTGTATTGTCTTTTCAGCCTCTCATATATGCATCTGTATATCAACACTTATCAACTTGCACATTTAATATGTGTACTTTATCCCTCAATAAAACTTTTTGTAAAAAAAAATACTATCATAACGATGTGAATAAATGAGGGAAGTAGAAAGCCTGTCTTGAGTACAGGTGTGGGGGGGTGGGGAGGAGGGAGAGCTGGGAAATTGGTGGTGGGAATGTTGCACTGATGAAGGGGGGTATTCTTTACATGATTGTAATCATACAACTATAATCATATTTGTAATCATGGTATTTAAATAAAGATAATTATTAAAAAAAAAGAAAACAAGAGATACAAACTCCAACAACCAAACTTTTAATGTATCTATCAAGGTGACAGGCTGGAGATGGAGGTAATGTAGGGACACTGGAGGAGGAAAGTTGACATTGGTGGTAGGATTGATGCTAGACTGTTTTATGCCTAAAGCCCAATATTAATAACTTTATAAATCAATATCTTTAGTAAAAGTAATTTTAATGGGGGACAACCTCAGGGCCTTTGAAGAGACATGACAGTGGGGAGGGACAAGATCATATTCATCTGCCCAAGAAACTTCCTGACCTTACTCAAGGAGGCCAATGCTCTATTGAGATCCCTGGGGGGCAGGGGGAACACAAATTTGAGCTTCCCTGCCCCATGAGGTACAGCTGCCCCCAATTTGGACAAGGTGAGGAGGAGCTGCTTGTGGACTACTGGTTAGCACCATAGTTTACAGTTGGCATTGCCACAAGTTAGAGTCCTGTGAGAAACTCAGGCCACAGAACCAGAGCCCAGAGTGTTGGTGTTTTCCATTGTCATAAAGCTCAGTGAGCCAGGGTTGTGCTACATCTGGCCCCCACTGGATCTACTGTTGAGGCATCACTAAATGGAAGCCAGGGGCTGGAGTACCCTGCACAGGCTGCTTAACAAGCTAGAGCTTTCATAAGTTTCAGGATACAAGATAAATTGCCAGCATCTTCTGCTTTGGACTCCCAATAGACCTTGGCCTTATCCTAGAAAGGAAAGGGCAGAATACACAGTGCTCAGAGCCAGAGAGAACTCAAAGGGGCTACAAGGCTGGCTTTGCATTGCAGGAGACCAGGATTTGGTTTCCCGCACCAAATGGCCTCCTGGGTACTTTAGGAGGGACACACACTCCCCAGTCACAACACAGAACCAAGAATAATCCCTGAATACTGCCAGTTATAGACCCAAAACCAAATACACAAAACAAACCCTAAAAACATCCAAACTTTCAAATCCTTAGCAGCAAAAACAAGTGCCCAAAAATAGCCTGGTAAATTAGCCCAGGCCATTTCTTCCCCTCTGCTCTTACCAAAACCTCAACAGAAGTTCAGTCCATCCTCACCTGACTGTGCTCCACAGAAATCTTCTGAGATCTTCTGAGCATCCAGTGTCACTGCTCTAGGGTTCCAGGAATAAGAACCCAAAGTCTGCCACCATTACAATTCTGCCACTTTCAAAAGTGACTTAGAGCCAGGTGAAAGACCTTCCAAAACAGCCTTAGAAGTTGAACCTGGCTATTCTTCCCTTCATTTAAGTCCTGTACACCTCTGCCAGACTACTTTCTGTTTTTGTTTGTTGTTTGTTTTATTTTATTTTTTACTTTTTTGTTTGTTTTTTAGTAGAAGCTTTGACTGGCATGTAACCAACCTTGGCTATCTGGTACCTCTGATGGTTCCCTCAACATCAGCACGTCACTCTTGAACACAAAGCCACCAAGTACAAATCCCCAAAATAAATAAATATAACTAATATTCAGCAGACTCCAGCACAATTCTAGACACTATCTAGCATGAGTGAGTCTCAGGTTTTAAAGAAAAAAATTTACCTTCCATTTTAGATTAAAGAAAAATTATGAAAACTGCAAGGAAGCAATTGAATGGGTTATTCGGAAGAATGAAGGTGAGGTCCTCTCTTGCTTTTTCTACCAGAGCCTAACTGCCCTTACACTTCTCCCCACCTCCAGCCAAGGGAAAAGGCAAAGGTTTTGTTTCCTCATGTGAATGTCTACAAGGTAGTGGGGGTCCTAGCTGCCCTTTCAGGATATAATATTGAGCCCAATAGATACAATTCTCAAGAAAGCTTGTGCCTTGGAGATGATGGAGTAAAGTGAGGAGGAATGGTGAGGAAGGACAAGAAATCAAGGAATTCTTGATAGACTGGGTAAGATATGGTGGGGACACAGCCATGAAAACCACACAGAAAGTCATCTAAATGTAGGAGTATCCAAAAAGTACTTATTAATGCAATATTTGGAGGAAAATGGCCCTTCATCAGATGCTGGAGACATTTGAGGTAGAGCTGTTGATATTTGCCCATCAAAGAAGTTGCCAGAATTGGTGGGTTTTATTTTATTGGTGAGCAGAAGGGCTCTAAAGATGTTGTATTACATAATTAAGGATGGAGCTGGATGGGGCTGGATGGTGATGGATGCCATTCCAGGCCATGTGGCTTCACAACCCCATTCAGCCGGTGAGTCCCAGGCCCAGGTGAAATCACTCACTCACACGCAGGCGTCAGGAAGCAACAACTTTATTCATGCCCTAACCACCAAGTGTGTGTGGCCTACATCATAACCTTTCAAGCATTCAGCCATTCTAGGCTTGCCCTGCATCTTATCCTCTTTTCAGCCATCTTCCCTTTGGGCTCCATGCGGCCCAAAGAGCCAAAGGTCCAAAGCCTAAGCTTTTTTGGGCTACTCAAATAAAGATATCAAAACTTCCATATGGAATAGCTTTCCAATTGCAGTAATAAATTACCCTTATCCGTGGTATCCCTCCCCCAACCACAGTGTAAGTTACTTTAACAGACATCATAATTAAGGACCTCAGATATATTACAAGGATCCTCAAACTATAGTCTCTGAGCCACATGCGCCCCACTGAGGACATTTATCAAGCCCTCTGGTGTTTTTGCCTTCACTGCCTGTTCTGCTTAGCAGCCAGCTCATCACTGGCCTCAGTGAGCATGTGTAGGATGTGTGCTGCACTCTCCAACTCCCCTCCTCTCTGTCTCTGGCTCCTCCTCTCAGCCTCAGGCAGGGGTTCTCAAACAATGACCCGAGGCTATTATTGTTCATAGATTATTTTTTTAAAACTATAGTCCAGCCCTGTTTAGAGCAGATAGGGTGTTTGCCTTCCATACATCTGACCCAAATTCATTCCCCAGCACTTCATATAGTTCCCTGAGCCCCACCAGGAGTGATAACTGAGTGTAGAGTTAGGATTAACCTCTAAACACCACCAGGTATAATCCAAAAACTAAAATTAAAATGAGAGAAATTTATTCTATAATAATAATAACTATAATAATAATAGCACTTCTATTATTTTATTCACTATAACTTATTTTTACTTAGTTTAAAAAGCTCTTATTTTCAAATTATTGATAATTGAGTTTTAGGCATATAAAATTTCAACACCAACCCCACCACCAGTGTCAACTCTCTTCACCAATGCTCCCATACTCAATCATCCCTATCCCCTACCTTCTCACTGCCCACTTCCGCCTCTACCCCACCCATGACTACTACCTTAACAATAACCTTACAAAATTTAATGGTAGAAGTTTTTATCTTATGTATTCAGTGTTGCTGAATCTGTGCTTTGGGTGTATAACCAGCTATACCACTTCCTGTATCACCAAATAACTGAAGACCCAACACCCAACACCTGTTCCCTCACTTTTTCCCTTTCTCATCTTCCTTTGCTCCTTAATTTCTTTCCTTCTCTGTTCTTTTCCTCCCTAAGCTCTGAGGTCAAGTGTGATCTAGACTTTCTTTTTTTCCTAAATTACATTTCCTCCCCCAGCACTATAAATGTATATTTTTAAGATAATAACTATTATTAATCTTGATGTGCCTAATATATATATGTATGTAGGAAAAAATAATGTTCAGTACTGTATATATTCAAACATCCAAAAGTGGAGGGGGGTCTTATAATCTTATCCATATTTATACTACATGGATAAGTGGATTACTGCACAACATACAACTACCACAGAAATCATAATGAGGAGCTGAAGAAATAGTACAATATGCCCTGCGGGGTGAGAAGCAAAGCACAAACAAACAAATAAAATAAAACCCTGAAATCATAATGATACCCATGGCATACATAATCATTCAATTGTGGTACTTCTTTCTCACTGATCCAAGACACAAACTTCTAATTACCAATTACCAATACCAATTTGTGCCTCTGAACTAATTTTTACAGTGGAATTGCTATGGACCGCTAGGTTCCTTTCACATCTACCATCTCTCTCAAAAGATTCTTCACAACCATGTGAAGGAGACTAAAGAAACTAAAACTCCCAAATAAAATGCAGAAAAGTCCACTGCATTGCTAGGTTTGATGCAGCATATTTACAATAGCCAGAATCTGGAAACAACCCAAGTGCCTGAAAACAGATGAGTGGCTAAAGAAACTGTGGTGCATCTACACAATGGAATACTATACAACTGTTAGTAAAACTAGTCGTGAAATTTGCTTATACATAATGGATATGGAAAGTATTATGCTGAGCAAAATGAGTCAGAGGAATAGACATAGACATAAAATAATCTTCCTTTGTGGTATATAAGAAAAATAAAAAATTATTATGGTAATGAAATCCATAGACAATAGAGATGAGGGCCAGGAGGACCAGTCCATAGTAGGAAGCTCATAAAGAGTGGTGAGTGCATTTAGGGTAGAATAGGATCCACTATGCCAGTAATAGTTGGAAATGATCACTCTGGACAAGAACTGGGTGCTGAAAGGGGATAAAGGGATATGTATGGTACCCATTCATTAACAATAATATAAACCTCAGTGTCAAAAATGAAAAAAAAGGAGAGAGAGGAGTAAAATGCCTGACCACTTTACTGGTGAATTGAGGGTGAAAAGGAAACTAGGGACATTGATGGCAGGAAATGTGCACTGTTGAAGGGTGGTGTATATTGTATGATTGAAACTCAATCTTGAACGATTGTAACCACAGTGCTTAAAAAAAGTAATTCTTAAAAAATAAAAAAAAAGAGGGGTTGGACAGATAACAAAGTGGTTGGGCATTTGCCTTGCATGTGGCCAACCCAGAACAGACACAGGTTCAATCCCTGGCATCCTCCAAGCCTGCCAGCAGCAATTTCTGAGTGCAGAGCAGGCCACAGCTGTGCTGACCTTATACCAAGTGATAGGCTATCGAAGTAACACTCGACCAAAATGCCACAGGTCCTGTTGACAACATTTTAGTGTGACCGAAATAGAAGAGTAGGATCATTAGCACAGTGGGTAAGAAGCTTGCCTTGCACATGGACCATCAGGTTTGATCCTGGCATCCAGTATAGTACCCTTAGCCTCACCAGGAATGATCTCTGAGTACAAAGCCAAAGTCCTGAGTACTGCTATATGTGTGGCAGAAAGAAAGAAAGAAAGAAAGAAAGAAAGAAAGAAAGAAAGAAAGAAAGAAAGGAAGAAAGGAAGGAAGGAAGGAAGGAAGGAAGGACGGAAGGAAGGAAGGAAGGAAGGAAGGAAGGAAGGAAGGAAGGAAGGAAGGAAGGAAGAAGGAAGGAAGGAAGGAAGGAAGAAGGAAGGAAGGAAGGAAGGAAGGAAGGAAGGAAGGAAGAAGGAAGGAAGAAAGAAGAAGAAAGAAAGAAGAAAGAAAGAAAGAAAGAAAGAAAGAAAGAAAGAAAGAAAGAAAGAAAGAAAGAAAGAAAGAAAGAAAGAAAGAAAGAAAGAAAAGAAAGAAAGAAAGAAGAAAGAAAGAAAGAAAGAAAGAAAGAAAGAAAGAAAAAGAAAGAAAGAAAGAAAGAAAGAAAGAAAGAAAGAAAGAAAAAGAAAGAAAGAAAGAAAGAAAGAAA
>NC_064855.1:65898292-65981359 GCF_024139225.1 Suncus etruscus
GAAAGAAAGAAAAGAAAGAAAGAAAGAAAGAAAGAAAGAAAGAAAGAAAGAAAGAAAGAAAGAAGAAAAAAGAAAGAAAGAAAGAAAGAAAGAAAGAAAGAAAGAAAGAAAGAAAGAAAGAAAGAAAGAAAGAAAGAAAGAAAGAAAGAAAGAAAGAAAGAAAGAAAGAAAGAAAGAAAGAAAGAAAGAAAGAAAGAAAGAAAGACTCAAAGGTGAACAAGAAAGAACTTTTTCTAAAAGTAGATGTACAGCAGAAATCAGAATGTCTATGATTTCAGGCTTCTGACAGAAATAAAATGAACATCAGATTATCCCCTGACTCATTACCATGTCAGAAATTCTATTAACTTCCAAGCGATTTTCAGTGATCCCTGGTCCTGCGGGCTGTCTTCAGTTTTCTTCTCTGATAAATTGTACCATACTAGTTAGGCAGCCCTGAAAAACCTGCTACTTGGAGCATCCATGGTCACCCCTTTTGGCCCACACCTTCCTCTCCACCTCCTCCTGGGAAAATGCTCCCTCTGTACTCACTCAGTCAGCTGCCTCCTCACTACCTCTGCTCCCAAGGCTGTTACTTCTCTTTCCCCACTCCTGGCCTTTCTTATTTGCCATTCTCACTCACCCTCATCTCCATGGCAGACACCTTCCTCAACCCCCAGGAAACATGCACATTTCCTTGATGCCCACTTCCCTCTCCTTACTTCTCTCTTGGGCTTTTCCTCTTGTTGTTTCCAGTTATTAAAAGATGCTTTTTAAACTCTCTGTTGGCCCTCATTGCCCTCCGCAAAGTGCCCACATTCTTCATGAGACTAGAAAGCTCTCAATTTTCCCTCTCCAGATACCCCAAATAGTTTTTCTTGTTACTCCTCCTTTGAAGAAGGGTGAGACTGCATGCACTGTCCTTGTGCTTGCAATTCCTCAGCTGGAAGGCTCTAGCCCTCATATACCTGTGACTCAGTCCTTCGGATCTTTGCTTGTTTTAATTCCTTGGCTGCCCTTTAGAAGCTATTGCCTTTGTACTCACTCACATCATTCCCCATTCTTCCATCCTGCTTAGCCATGAGCAATTATTTTTCTTAACTAAGGTATCATGATTGACAATAGTATTAACATCTCTGCTTTAGGCACACAATGTTACTGTGCAACATTCCCCCACAGTGTGCCAATATCCCTCCACCACAGTCCCAGCATCCCTTTTCATCTGCACACATCACCCCTGGCTTGGAAAATTCAGTTCTGAAGGCAGACTCTTGGGTTGTGTTTTATTGGCCATTGCCTCTTCCTTTGCTTTGTTTCTTTATACTTCACAGATGAGTTAGACCATCAGGTATTTGTCCAGATGAAGTGAGACATTTGTTAGATGACTCATTTCATATCATTGGATTGTCTGCACTTCCACTCAAGTTGCAAGAGATTGCAATGTTTCATCTTTCCTCTGAGCTAAGAAAGTAGCTGTGTACAGTGCTGTCTTTTTTTCTTCGTCTTTTAAAATAATAATATATCATGTTTGTAGCTAGGTTTCAGTTCACAAAAATGAACACCCCCCCTTCACCAGTGCAACATTCCCACCACTAATGCCCCCCATCTATTAAGGTCTTTATTTCCTGATCTTGGTCTTTGTAAACAGCAATGTAATAAGTTAGGAATACATGTATTTTTCAAACTTATTATTTTGTTTTCTTGGGACAGATAGAATATTATGTATTATCTGTTGGCTCATGTAGTCAATGTTTTCTTACTAGAAGGGATAGCAGGAACCATGGTATCTCTTATACTAGAAGGGATCTTGCTTGGCACACAGGTCCACAAAAGGTCTTGGTGCTGAGTAATTAAGGGGTTATCTAGCTTTGCCTGCACCTGAGTCATCTATGGCCACTAAACCATCCCTGCTTGAGTTTTCCACCAAACAGTGCATATGTTGGAACCAGCCTTGTGTTAGAAGCTTCTATCCAAATTTTTCTTACCCTCAAGTCCAGGCTGCTTCCCCTTTCCTAAACTCTCAGGCCAGCCATCCTATGAGGTGCTTCATAGACTCGGAACTTCCCTGGCTGAAATTTGACAGTGAGACACCATCTGGCAGGCAAGAAAAAAAGAAAAAAGGGCAGCTTAGGGTCAATGAAACTGACCTTCAAGTTTTGTCTTGGGAGGCCACTGGTTGAGGCCATCTGTACCAACTTGAATATTGGAATATATTGGAAGCCTACAGAGACCTGGGCTGAGCAATCATGTTTGAGTCTTGAAGTCTCCCAAACATCATTTTCTCTAGACAACATCCTTGGAAACAGCTTCTAGGGTAAGGAAGGGAAGAAGACAGTCTTGGGACTGGAAGAGTGTGAGATGCCTCCAACCACCTTGGTCTGGCTCATGGGTCAAACAATGGTCATGTCCTCCCAATGAGCTGCTCCAACATGAACAGACCCAGTGATGAGTGCTGGGAGTGGACAGGGAGCTCAACTCACTGCCATGAAATCTCCACAAACATGAGGGGTTTGTTCCTAGGCACTATGCAGAACTGGGAAGAGCCCCAAGGCAATACCCAAAAGCAAAACCAGAAAAAAGTAAAAGCCAATGGCGATGCCCTTATATTCTCTATCTTGTTTGTCCAAGGAGACCTGTGGTATCTGAGTATCCAGCAGAGCATGCACACTGCTGCCCAGCCACCCACAACACAGATTGGCCAGACCGCCTGAGAATCTCAGAGCCTCTACTGCTCCTTGGTTGTTCTTATACATTTTTATTTAGTTCCAAATTTTCAACCAGAAAAAAATTGATATTAAAAAAAATAACATTCATGTTGCTATAGAAGCTAAATTAGATGCATTATGATGCATAAGAAAGGCCAGGGCAGGGGGCCGGGCGGTGGTGCTAGAGGTAAGGTGCCTGCCTTGCCTGCGCTAGCCTAGGACAGACCGCGGTTCGATCCCCCAGTGTCCTATATGGTCACCCAAGCCAGGAGCGACTTCTGAGTGCATAGCCAGGAGTAACCCCTCAGCGTCACCGGGTGTGGCCCAAAAACCAAAAAAAAAAAAAAAAAAAAAAAAAGAAAGGCCAGGGCAGAGCTGGAGGCAAAGCTTTTGCCTTGCATGCAGAAGGACGATGGTTCAAATCCCAACATCTCATATTATGGTCCCCGAGCCTGCCAGGAGCGATTTCTGAGCATAAAGTCAGGAGTAAGCCCTGAGCACTGCCAGGTGTGACCCAAAAACCAATAACGGGGAAACAAAAAAAGCCAGAGCAATAGCACAGCGGGTCGGGTGTTCACCTTGTACATAGTCGACCTGGATTCAATTCTCAACATCCCATATGGTTCTCTGAGCCTGCCAGGAGCAATTTCTGAACTCAGAGCCAAAAGTAACCCCTGAGTGCCACTGAATGTGGCCCAGAAACAAAATAAAGTTTAACAGAATTAGCTGTGGCCAGACCTGCATAAAAAAAACTGGAGGATCACATGTAATCTGCAGCAACATGGAAGAGAATGAGTGACATCAGTCAGAAGGAAAGATAGTTTCTTTCAACTATACACAGAAAGGTAACAGCAAAAAATCCAAAACAGGGCCTAGAGATAGTATGGAGATAGGGCATTTGCCTTGCATGCAGGAGGACAGTGGTTCAAATCCCAGCACCCCATATGTTCCCCCAAGCCTGCCAGGAGTGATTTTTGAGTGTAGAGCCAGAAGTAGCTCATGAGTACTGCCGCGTGTGACCCAAAAACTAAATAATAAATAAATAAATAAATAAATAAATACAAAGCAACATAACAAGAGAACTAATCCACACAACTGAGTTTTGGGCCCTGGGGGTATAATGGGACAGGGCAAGATACTAGAAGTCATGTGGAAGGGAGGTGGGTATACTGGTGATTGGTGGTGCATGGGTGTGTGGAATCGTGTGCATAAACAGCCATTAACAATATTGTAAACCACAAAATCTCAATCAATGCCCAAAATATGGGATATTTTTAATGTTAAGTCTATAATTCTGCACTCAGACTCTCTGGAAATAGTCAAAGCTAAAAATAAATTATGATGATAAATTATGAATGTGGCACCAGTCAATGGTCAGCTGAATGAAAGGCTTGTTCTAAAAGTAAAAGACTTGTCCTGCATTTTACAATGCCATATTAGTACACATTTGGCTTTTCAGGTTTTTTGGTTTTTTTGGTCTTAAGATAACCCTGGCAATGCTTAGGGGTTACTCCAGACTCTGCACTCGGGAATTACACTTGATGGTTCTTGGGGGGACTATATGGGATGCCTGGGATCCAATATGAGTGGGTTGGCCATGTACAAGGCAAGTACCCTACCCACTTACTATTGCTCTGGTCTCTAGTATTTTACATTTACTTCTTATTTTAGTGTCATAGTGCTCAGCGGCTACTCCTGGATCAGTGCTTGGGAGCCATTTCTGGTGGTGCTGAAGAGACCATGTGGGGCCAGAGTTCAAATCCAAACCTCCTGCACACAATTTGTATTTTGGTCTATTGAGATCTAGGCCCAACCTTAAAAGGTTTTTTTGGGGGGGAGGGGAAGATGATGGTTAGGTCACACCAGGTAATGCTAGGGGGAGTACACCCAGTTATGTGCTCAGGCCATTCTGACCAAATGCATGATTGTTTTAATTTTTGCCATTATTTTTGGGTTTCGGGACCACACTGGCAGTGCTCAAGGATCACTATTGGTGGCCCAGGGACCATATGTCAAACCAGTGACAGTTGCATACAAGACAAATGCCCCACCTGATGTTCTATAAATATTGTTCAATAAATATTTCATTTTTTTCTTTTTTTTAATTTAAATACCATGGTTATTGTTCATAATAGTTGTTTTTTCCCACAGATATAAAGTTGTTCGTGATTTTCAGTCATAAGTGTATAACACCCTTCATCAGTACACATTTCCCACCAACAATATCCCCAGTTTCCCTCCAGCCCTCCCCACCCCTGCCTGCCTCTGGGTCAGGCATTACTTCTCTCTATCTTTCTCTCTCTCTCACTCACTCACTCACTCACTCACTCACTCACTCACTCACTCACACACACACTTTTTTTCCTTTTAGATACTATGGTTTGCAATATTGTTATTGAAGGGGTAACACGAATATCACTGCATCTTCTTTCAGCACCCAGTTCTTGTCCAGAGTGATCATTTTCAGCTATTATTATCATAACAGTCCCTTCTCTGTCCTTATTGAACTCCCCCACCATTTGTGGCAAGTTTCCTGCCATGGACTGGTCCTCCTGGCCCTCATCTTTATCTCTGTATGTATTAAGTATGTATGTATATTATCTTTTTTTATATCCCACAAATGAGTGCAATCATTCTATGTCTATCCATCTGACTCATTTCACATAGTATAATGCTCTCCATATCCATCTATGTATAAGCCAAGTTTCACAACTTCATTTTTCCTATCATCTGCATAGAATTCCATTGTGTCTACAAATATCCCACCATTTCTTTATCCACTCATCTGTTCTCAAGCACTTCAGTTGTTTCCAGACTTTGGCTATTGTGAATACTTTGATGAATATATGAATGCAGAGGGCTTTTCTGAATTGTGTTTTTGGGCTGCTAGGAGTGGTATTGCTGGATTATATGAAATCTCAATTTCTAGTTTTTTTGAGGAATGACCATATTTTTTCCCACAAAGGCTGGACTTCTCTGCATTCTCATTTTAGTGAACAGGAGTCCCTTTCTCTCCACATCTGCATCAGCACTGGATGTTCTTGTTCTTTGTGACATGTGCTAGTCTATGTGGTGTGAAATGATAACTGTTATTGTTTTGAGTTACATCTACCTGATGATCAATGATGTGGAATATTTTTCCTATGTCTTTTGGCCATCTGTATGTCTTCTTTGAGGAAATGTCATTTCATCTTGTTAGATGTTTTTTCTTACTAATTTCTACCAGTACCTTGTGTATCTTAGATAGTAACCCCTTTTCATACAGGTATTGGGAGAATAGTTTCTCCCATTTGTTGAATAATGTTTATATTCTAGTTACCATTTTCTGTGAGGTGCAGAAGCTTATTAGTTTAATGTAGTTCTATTTGTTTATCTTTGCTGCCACTTGCTTGGCCAGTGGTGTTTTATCTTTCAAGATGCCTTTGGCTTCAATGTCATGAAGTGTTCTAAAAATATTTCCTTTTTTGATAACTCCACACTTAAACTGAACTTTCACAATGAACATAATTAAGAACTACATTTTTACTGGGTATGAGTGGGCTTCACCCCTACATCTCCATGGTAGATGGCATCCTACATTTGGCTGGCATACACTTGACCTCAGCTCCATATCAGTAATTCACTGTAAGGCACACAAACTGGAAGCAGCTATGTTCTAGGTACTCTCCAAACACCTACATTTCTACAGTCATTAAGAAAAGTACACATTCTGTTGCATAAAACACTAAAATGCTTCCATTTTTAAAGTGACAACTTATGTGCTCAATAAATATTATTCACAAATGATTTTTAATAAAGTGAAAAAATAACTCCTATACTTCTGTCTTCAAAGTCTACCCTTAAGGGCCCAAAGAGATAGCACAGCGGCGTTTGCCTTGCAAGCAGCCTATCCAAGACCAAAGGTGGTTGGTTCGAATCCCAGTGTCCCATATGGTCCCCGTGCCTGCCAGGAGCTATTTCTGAGCAGACAGCCAGGAGTAACCCCTGAGCACCACTGGGTGTGGCCCCCCCCAAAGAAAAGTCTACCCTTAAAAAGTTTTTGAGGTGTTATCATTTCACAATTATATATAAGGTTTATTTTTAATCTTAGACACGATGGTTTACAATATTGTTAATGATTAGATCTCCTGCATAAAACAACCCAGCATGCTCCCTCCCTTATACTGTCCACTTACCTCCACCATTGTACCAGTTTGTTCCTCTAATCTTAACCTCCTCCTTGTGGTAAGCTTCCCAAAATATACTAGTTCTCAATTTCTGTTGCCTTTGGCATTAATTTTACCCCTAATATGCTTCTTTATATCCCACACATGAGAGCACTTATCCTATGTCTGTTTGTCTCCCTTTGACTAACTTCACTCAGTGTGATACCCTCTCTCCAAATAGATCCAAATTTTCTAGTTGTAGCATACTATAACTATGATGTTCTAGGGTAACAGGATTGCTATCCCAAACCTCACTCTTCTTTAGCTCCTTGAGAGAAAGAGAAAGAGGTGAGAGAAAGTGTGTGTGAGAGAGAGATCTCTAAGTATTCTTTCTCTTTCCTACCAAAGCTTTAATAAGAACCACACAGAGTATTTTGGAATTTCGCTTAAGCTACATACCAGAGAAGACTAAGACTGTTGGTCGTCATAGGAAGAAAGTAGAACTAGAAACAAAATTGATACCAGAGACCGAAGTGAGTGTGGGAGCTTGGTGTTGGTTTTGTACACTGCAAGGGTTTGGGGTGCAGATAAAACACACATATCCATGCCATCAGACACTGTCAGGACCCATAAATGCAAGAGCACAAGGCAAGTGTGCCCTGACTACCCTAAGGACACTTGGGGGAGTATCATGGGCACTTTGGTGGTGTTGCAAGTTCAGTAACTTTGTACATTCAAAGCAGGTAGGGCTTTTGCTTTGCAGATGGCCAACCCAGATTTGATCCCTGTCACCCCAGGTGGTCCCCTGAGCTTGCCAGGAATACGTAATTCCTAAGTGCAGAGCCAAAAATAACTCCTGAGCATTTTCAGATATGGCTTTAAAACAAAACCAAAAGTAAACCCATTAACAGTTCTGTACCTATATTACCTAAATGATATATTTTAAAAAATGCCTTTTTAAAATAATGATATCTATTAAAAGTCAATCACATACATATATAAAGATGAACAATAAAGTCATAAGTGAAAATTAAGGACCAGGGATATGACTTGCATTGGGTATGGGGATGTTTCTGTCTTTGATACTACACACACACACACACACACACACACACACACACACACACACACACACACACACACACAGTGAGTCCTATCAACCTCATTTGATAGACACATGAACTCTCCAGGTTTCCTATACAGATTCTCCTAAAAGTTGGTAAATATGGGCAAGTGTTGGGTGTCATGATGGTGTAGTGGGGAAAGGTTGGGGCTATGATTGTGGGGGATGGTGTATGGTATGGGGTAGGGATGGGTAGGTTCATGATAGGAGGAAGGTGAACCTTCAGGGAGGAAGGAGATAGGCTCCCAGCATGTTAATGACAAGACCGTGTGTAATTTGTAAAGTCAGTCCCTATGGCCTCTTTATGGGCTTGTCTAGTCCTCCCAGATACTTTACGGCGATGGAAAAATCATTCTCTACCCCGATGATGAGACCACCTTCCAGATTATCTTTCCTGATGGATCAGGGCAGATTCAGTATCCTTGTGCTCATACATTTGTGTCCTGGAAGGAAGCAGTAAGCCATGACTCCATGACACCTAAGTCTTCTCCAAGGCTTTACCTTTTCTGGGGAACCCCAAAGAGCAGTTTTTTCCTTAACCATTCCCAGTTACCCATCAGGAAAGCTGGCAATGCTCATTCTCAGTTTAAATAAGCAAAGGATGACATATATCATTCTGGAAGATGATGAGGAAAGCACTATACGAGGTCTTGTCAACAATAGAGGCCATGCTACCTTTTATGATGAAAAGCAGGAAGTCTGGTAAGTTTGAGTCAGGGGCCCCAACAGTCCACCAAGAAGCAGGGTGGATCCCTGGTCAGTGCAGCCTGACTCCCTCCCAGAAGACTCCCATTCTCAGTCCTGTGAATTCATTCAGTGGACACCTCACCTACTCACTGCTGTGGAATGCTGGGCACCGTGATGAGCCAGCGTACATCCCAGTCTCAGTGTAGTCACTGCCTTTCCCCCACATAAAGATATGGGAGGGAGGATAGACTGTAGTTGATCAGACAGTAGTTTGTACTTACAGGAACCACATGGTTGGCTCCATCTCAATGTCTTTTTGAGTTAAACCTGGTGAGTATTACCTTGGAAAGGTTGTGGCCCTGTGTGGCTTTGAAGATGGGAAGATTATTAGATTGTGAAGTGCCAATTTGAGGATCCAGGGAAATATTACAGTGGTCAAGGTGTTTGCCTTGCATGCTACCAACTTTGGGTGGAATCCTTAGCACCACAATGGTTCCTCAAGCATCCAAGGACCAGGAATCAGTTTTGAGCATAGCACCAAGAGTAAAACCTGAGCACTTCTGAATGTGGCCACAATGCAAAACAAAACAGAATACAATGCTAGGCCCAGATATTCTAAATCTTAAGTTGCAAGTTCCTGCTCTTGGCATTAGTCTGGAGTCTAAAAGTCTCAGACAAGGGCAGATCTCTGACCTCAGGAGGAGAAAAGGCCTGGGCCTGTTTGGGAGCAGGAAAAGGTTAGAACTGGGGGGCAGGGTGGAGGAAAGGTGTTGAAGTTGGCAGTTGTCATCTTTACAACAATCATTGGGGTCAATTATTATACTATCTGCATTTTATAGTTGAAACTGAGGCTCAGAGAAGTTATGTACTGGTCCGGTGTTCATCACTATCTATGAAGCCTCTTGTCTGTGTACAGAGGGATGGGATTGGGCAGCCAGAGCCCAGTGGTAAAGGAGCACTTTGCCTTGTGGGCAATAGGAAGCACCAAGACGATCAAAACTTGGGGGAAGGACTTCCGCCACTGTAAACTGGCCTCTCCCTCCCAGTTGACAGCAGCACATAAGAGGCCTTTCAGCACCACACTCTACACTGACACTCTAGGGGGTTGGGAGCAACAAACACGAGCATACAGGAGCCCCACAATCAGGATGTCTGGGTGGTGAAGAACTGATGCATATCTGCTGGTGGTCCCTAGACCAAGGTACCTGGAGTAGAGTAGGATAAACCATCCAGATTTATGAGCACTGTGACCTTGGTCAGGGATTAAAGGGCCCAGAGTCTCATCTCAGAGCATACCTTTCTCAGGCAGTGATGCACTAGCATAGAATGGAGCTTCATTCCAGGCAATGGTCTGCACAGTCAAGGCCAACTGGGCCTTCGAAGATCCTGAACCGATTGCTCCCAGAAGAAAAAGAGAAGGCTAGAGGTAGAGAGGAAGACAGTGTGACTGATAATGAGAGAGAGAGACAAACAGACAGACAGACAGAGAGACAGAGAGAGACAGAGAGACAGAGAGAGAAGAAGAAGAAGGGTGAGAGAGAGACAGAGAGAGTCTCACAGACACAGCAGTGAAATAAGACTCTCCTGATGCCCATGTTCCCAGCTGTCCCCCCAGTCTTAGCTACCAAAGAGGTGCCCTGGGTGTACAATGCCCTGGATGTACAGTGCCCTGGAGGGTACAGGGTGCAAGAAGCACAGTCTCTGGACCCAGCTGGACATGGCTTAGATTCTAACTCTGTCACTTGCAAGGGGAACAGTCGCTATCCAATCACCTCACACTCCCATCCTCATTTGCTCTCCAGTGAAATAAGGAACTGAGATGATAACAGGATGGGCTGTTTCAGGATTGAAGACTCAGCAAAACGCAGACACACAGGTTTACACACATTTACTGTAATAGTTCTTTACATCTCAATCTTACACTCACATATTTGCACACTCATGTGCGCGCGCGCGCGCGCACACACACACACACACACACACACACACACACACACACATTCTCATACACAGGTGCAGTTCTCCCAGCAGCAGGGAATTCCAGACCCAAGAACCCAGTGTTCAAGGCCCTGCTATAGGCCCTTACCGCCAGGGGAAACTAGAGGAGGCAGTTGGAGGAGCACTAGCAGTTCAGGGAATGGCCTTCCTATAGGGTACCTGCACTGTTAGGACAGAGCCTCTTCCCCAGGACAGGAAGGTGAGGGGGAGAAAAGGAAATGGGGTGAGGGCAAGTTTGAGGAGAGAAAGCCTTCCTGAAATGGAACTGTGACAAGAGAGCAGGCAGAAGAAAACACAGAAAAAAAAAAAAAAAAACAGGCCCTGGGCCCCATTTTGGGTTCGCCTTCCTTACCCTGAAATAACATCCCACAGCAGAACCTCTGTGGGCTGCTCTCTGGTGAAGAAGGAAAGAGAAAGGGAAGGAAGAGGAGGGGACAAAAGAGGGGAGAAGGGATAGAGGGGAGGAGAGAAAAGAGAGGAGGAAAAGGAAGGAGAGGGAAGAGGAAGAGGAAGGAGAGAACTGGGGTAGAAACAGACACCTCTGTGGCCCCCAGATGGGATAGGGCCTGGTCCCCAACTGTCTGACACTTTCCTGGCCTAGGGTGAGCCTGAGCCCCAGCCTGGGCTACTACTTCCCCAGAGGCAAGTTTCACAAAGCCTGGAACTGGTGGGACCTGAGCATCCACGTGCACGCGCCCCCGGTGCAGTCCATCTCCCTGCAAGTCAACCACTACATCACAGTGCACATCAAGAACCAGGGCCAGATCATCTTCTGCTTCACCCACCAAAAGCAGCACATCTGCTTAAACCTGGGCACCAAGTTCAAGGTAAGGCCTGCATTCCCCAGGGTCCCTGCACACAGGTTGCACAAGGCCTAAGGACCAAGCCCCAGAATCCTTCCCCAAGGCCAGAATACTATCATCCATCTGGCTTCTGGGCACCAGTGATATTTCCCTGTCTGCCCCTCCAAGGGCAGGAATGGGGAGTGGACAGTGTCCCCAGGCCTGCCTCTAGGACATACTCTGAGCACACAGGACAATGTGAATGTAGGCTCACATACTGCCTCCTCTGAAGAAGAAAGGGCAAAGGGGACAATTTCCCAACTACCACCTGAAAAACCAAGTTAAAGACCAGGAGAGAGTATAGAACTTACGCACTTGTCTTGCATGTGGCTAACCTGAGCTGGATCCCCAGCACCCTATCTGAGCCCCCAAGATCAGCCAGGAGAGATCACTAAGCACAGAACCAGGAGTAACCTTGAGCGCCTCCAAATGTCACTCTAAACCTAAGAATAAAAAAATAACAAAAAGGCAAGTGTGTGAGAACACTTCGTAAGCTCAGTCGCTCTGTCCCTCAGAGGAACTGAACCTATAAGTGTTCTGACCCCTCACCCTGTTTCAGAGTGAACCTCACAAGTAGGGGGGTGGCCTACTGATACCTCCCCATTGACAACTGGATATACTCCAAAAACCTAATGAGAGGGGAAGTAGAATTCATAAGCAGACTCAGGGGGCAACCTCCTGGCAGTGGTCATCTCCCTCTCCCTCTGGGTGGGAGACCCAGGGAAACAGGCTGGAAGCCCCCAGGAAAGCAGGCCCCAAAGTCCAGGAACCAATGACCATCTGGTTTGGGGTGAGCAGAGTGCAGACCCAGGCCCAGGAAAGGGGTTTGTAAAGCAGCACAGCGTGTCAGGGACACAGATGAGCCCTGAAAAGAGACACTGCAGGCCAAACCTAGTCATGGGCACAGGGCAGCCCTCCTGGATCACACGTGTGGCCTTATCTGGGCTCCTGTGAACTCCTGCAGCCTCTGGCTCCGGAAGAGCTGAAAACGATGAAGGAGACAGACATTCTCGAGGTGGAGGTCAGCTCACTAGCACAGAAGATCCAGATCCTTCTGGGGAAGATCAGTCAGCTTCTGAACGTCCTGAGCATGGCTGACTTGGAACTCTTCACAAACGCCCAGCAGGAGGTGTTTGTGAGCAACAAGTGGGTGTCCATGCCTGCACTGATCCAGAAACACTCATCCCATTTGAAGGTTGCTTTGTAATCTGGGAACCCCTCTCAATTCAGTGGCCAACAAAGCAACAAACATGCTTCCACGGGGGCAGGCAGAACCTGGGAGGTTGGGGGCAGGTAATTTCAGACGTTAGAAATTTATGTCCTCTGTAACCAATACATGTTACTCACTCACTGTTGTTTTCCCTCTGCTTCCCTTGCGTGAGAACTTACTTTGCAAGGGGTTGGGGGACGTGGGAGGAAGGTCTCACACTCAGCTGTGCTCAGGGATTACTCCTGGCTCTGTGCTCAGCGATGACTCCAGAAGTAACCCCTGAGCACAGCTAAGTTGTGATACTAGGAATCAATACCAGGGTCAGCCATGTTCAAGGCAAGTGCCCTATCCTCTGTACTGTTTCTCCAGCAACTGAAAACTTCTTTTGCGGGGCTGGATGCTCAGTGGTTGTACCAGATTATTCATTGCTCGGGAATTGCTCCCAGCAGTGCTCAGGACCCTGTGGTTCAGTAGATGGAACCCAAGCTTCCGTCCTGCAAGGCTGCACTCAGTCCATTGAGTTCTCTCCCAGCTATTGCTTGAGAATTGTTTGGTCCTTGCAGTACTTGCATTGACTAATGACACAGACTGTCCCCAAGCCTAGCAGTGTCCATCATTCACTGTGTGACCTCAGGAAAAGTTTATGCCTCAGTTTCTTCCCTTGTAACCTAGAACCAGTATCCTAAGAGGTCAGGCTCCTCTCAAACCAGCAGCCAACTGCCAAGACCCCTTTTGGTCACCAACCCAATAGGCTAAGTTAAATAGAAAGGCCCAGGGGTGGGGGGCAGGACAGGTGTAGGGGTTGGGATTGTTTCTACTAGCAGATCATAAAGCTTAATGCAGGGGCCAAGTGACACCCTCTCTGCCACCATGTTCTGCAGCATGAGTTGCTCTGAGATGTTTTCTAGACATTTCTGTTCATGTGACTATTCTCCCCACATGACATGGAGGATGTAATCCCATGTGATAAGTAGGATGGGATGTGCCTTGAAAACAGGACTCCAATGGAAGCTTGATAAGAAGAGGGACAATCAGGGATTAAAAGGATGCTGTGGGCAAGAACAACAGTACAAAGTGTAGGGCACTTGCATGCAGTTGACCTAGGTTCAATTTCTGCCAACCCATATGGTTCCCTGGGTCCACCAGGAGTGATCGCTGAGTTCAAAACCAGGAGTAAGTCCTGAGCACAGATATATGTACTCCCCTTCCCCCCAAAAGATTAAAAAGCAGAGATTGGTAGTTGGGCCATCCTCTAGTGTGCCATTCACACATACTTGGATAGGATCTCAAGGGTAGACTATAGGATCTTAGCATGTTCCTTAAAAACCTCTACAATGTGCTTTTCCCATGTCCCCGAATAGCTATTTACAGTGTGCCTATCACACACACTTGGACAGTCCTCTACAGTATACTTCCACACATCCACAAGCTGCAACTTGACCTCTCTACACAAGACGGTAAAGAAAGTCTCTTTCGGGGGCCGGAGAGATAGCATGGAGGTAAGGCGTTTGCCTTTCATGCAGGAGGTCATTGGTTCGAATCCCGGCGCCCCATATGGTCCCCTGTGCCTACCAGGAGCAATTTCTGAGCCTGGAGCCAGGAATAACCCCTGAGCACTGCCAGGTGTGACCCAAAAACCAAAAAAAAAAAAAAAAAAAAAAAGAAAGAAAGTCTCTTTCCTGGGCTCAGTGTGTCAACTGCCCATTCCCCACTGTGAATGCTGACTCCTCACCACACTTTGCTTTCCTGCACACCTTATACCACAGGGCAGTCTTATCATGGCCCCAAACAGAATCATTGGGGAAAACTAGAGTTGCTGGAGCAACAGTATTGGTATATGAGTCACAGCCACTGTTTGTGACGCCTTCTTGGCTAACTGTATCATCAGCTAAAGCCCTGTTCCTTGTAGGGAGATGGTGAGATTTAAAGGTCCTGGAGGAGCAGCCCTGGGGATCTCCTTCCTTAGCAGGCACTGGAAGGAAAATACTCCCAAGTCAGTCTTGGCCACAAACCAGTCTCCCACAGCTTGTGGCTATCTCAGAACTTCGAAGGCATGTAGGGTGTGGAATCAGCCCTTGATTGACGTCACTGCTTTACGTCATGAAGCCCTGGATGAGCAGGGCCTGCTGTGACCCAGTCCTCTGACCTGAACCATCAGAGTCCACAGCTCACCCTCAATTCAATTTTCATTGAGGATACCCAGAGGAACTGGGCAGTGCACTTTCCTACATATTCAGATTTTGATCCGTTATTTTCTCTCCCTGACCTTACACAAAACCTGCTTGCATGATTCCATTACTTGCACAGGCTGCACACAGATGGTTCTGTAGTTTTTGGTGCTGGAACATGTTGGTAATATTGAAATGGCACCAAATTTCTCCCTGAAATTCATATTTCAAGCTTCTCTCATAATGGCTGCTCTGTGGTGGGGTAGTCAAAGGCTGGACAGAATAACACCAGCCCAGGGACTCTCTTTACAAGACAATAAAGGTGAAGACCTCATAGGCTGGGAAGGAGGATGGCAAAGAGCCAACTAGATGGATAGCCAGCCACTGAGAAAAATTCTGACACCTAATAGCCCCTGCCTGCCACCTCACTTCTACACCAATCCTGTTGCCACACTGAGTGTGAGAACATAACTGGGCACTGAGCCATGAAAATGCATCTCTTGTCTGCTCAAAGGCCAGGCCAAAGACAAGGAGATAGTACAGCAGGTAAAGTCTTGCCTTGCAAGTGGTCAACCCAGGTTTGATCCCAGGCATCCTATATGGTTTCCCCCCCCCCCCAAAAGCAAAACAAAGACCAGGCAAGACCTTTCTCTGAAGGTTAGAGGGCAGAGGTTCTGTGTACTCTTAGCCTCCAGTGCAACAGTCCCCTTCCCGAGCTTGAGTCATTCTTCATGAATGTTATGTGTGAGTCTGTGTGTATACATGTGTATGATTTGGAAGTGTCTGGTGTCTGTGAGTCTGCCTGTGTTTCGAGGCAGTAAGTAGTCAGCAGCAAAGTGCATGCCCCATGCAGCTGGTGATCTGAATCAGAAGGCAGAAAACAAGTGAAATAAATGCCAGGGTTGAGGACAACTAACTCAAATCTAGGGAACTGCAAGTGCTGGGGGGTTGGGGGCCTAAAGGGTTACTGTATAAGTAGGGTTTCCAAAACTCTATACTACTAATAATTGGGGCTGCTTAATTGTGGGGGACTATTCTGTACACCATAGGATATTTAGCACTTTCCGATATAAACTAGAAGTTAATGATGTCTCCACACTAACACACTGCTCATTAGAACCCAAATGCCTGTGACGCTGTGACATTCACCAGAGCAGGCTCCTCCAATAGAGAATCTCAGCTCTCAGTCAAGTTTGTTTTGCGTTTTGTTTTGTTATCAGTTTTATAATACAACATATGTCTATCTTGGCAAAAGTTCCATGGACTTGAATGTACTCTGCCAATTGCTAGGTCCTATGAATTTAATAGAGAAAGCTGGACAAATAATTCTGCGAATGCAGGTCTATATTTATAGTGATCACTAAAATCTGCCTGACTGCACTTAAGACTGTGAAAAAGTGCCGAAGAAATATTTTAAAATAAACAAAGGAAAAAAATAAATGAAGAAAACACACACACACACACACACACACACACACACAAAACCTATATGCTAAACATTTCATAGCAGTTTTTTTAATATAAACCTTTATTTAAGCACCATGATTACAAGCATGTTCGTAGTTCGGTTTCAGTCATAAAGTCATAAACGGAATACCCCACCGTTACAAGTGCAACATTCCCACCACCAATGACCCCCTCCTTAAGAGTTCATTATAACTAATGTGCATTTTGTGGTATTACTTAAAGGCTACGGAAATAATTGTCTAATAGTAAAATTATACTCTTCTGACCAGAAAAAAAAAGTTAAAATTAAAACCTGTTTCCAAAATGAATATATAAAAATAGAACTTGCCAACCCAGAATGCACTTAGGATCTAGTAAACACATTTAAATAAGCATCACTAATTCAGAAATCCCCCTACTATACCAATGTCCTACCAAGCTTCCAGAAGCTGAGGGAGAATCAATGGAAGAATCACCATCAGGAGAAAATGCTTTAGGTTGAAAGTAATGAAGCATTCTCTGAGAAGTAAAAAGTATTCTCAGGTAATCTCCTCAGATTCTTTTAACAATTTGCTCCTTTCAGAACTGAAGTTCAGAACTAAGGGGTCAAGGAAATAGCTGAAGTGGTAGAATGCGTGCTGCAAAGCCCTGAGCTTGACACCAACGGTACTCCAAGGCCCACCGACACACAGTCCTAGCACTGGGCGTGGCAAACAGGGCTGGACCACCACCGGAGGCTAAAAGACATCTCTATAGGGAGCCTGAGAGATAGCATAGCAGTAAGACATTTGCCTTAGATGCAGAAGGACAGTGGTTCGAATCCCGACATCCCATATGGTCCCCTAAGCCTGCCAGGAGTGATTTCTGAGCGTAGAGCCAGGAATAACCCCTGAGCACTGCCGGGTGTGACCCAAAAGTGGGGGAAAAAAAAAAAAAAAAAAGACATCTCTATTACTAGCAGTAGCAGAAGCAAAATATAAAGATATGCTACTAACCAAGGGAAAAACAAAAATTTCTTTATTGCTACTATTTAATTTAACAATAATTAGTGTTGGTAGTATTCCGGAAATATGGAAGTTTTGCAATAAAAGAAAGTTAAATTATATTTCAACTAATGAGTCACTAAGATGTTATGAAATAGACAATTTTGGGAGAGTGGTCATACCCATTAGTACTCAGGACTTACTCTTGGTTTTAAGCTCAGAAATCACTCCTGATAGTGCTTAGGGAGACAATATGGGTACCAGGGGTCAAATCCAGGTTGGCTGCATGCAAGGAAAGCACCTCACTGCTATAATCTCTCCGGCTTCCAAAATATCTAAAATAATCAGGCTCACCAAAAGAATTCAAATAACTCAATAAAACTGGAGAATTTTGCGGAAGAATAGTGGAGTGTATCAATGTTAACTTTCTAATTGTGGTGGTGTGTTACAGTTCTGTTTCTGCTTGGAGAAACTGAGCCTAAGTACAGGGATTTCTGTTTTATTTCTTAGAACTACTTAGGAATCTGTAATTTATCTCAAAAATACCAATTAAAAGACATAAGGAAAATCCACACTTATAAGTATAGGAAGCAAAAAAACTTTATTTTTTAAAAATTCACATTTATTAAAAACAGCAATTTCTAGCAAATAATATAAAGCATTTTAAATTAATTATTTCAAAGTATGTACACTATGTATAAGTGAACACTTGAACTGTACAGATTTAAACAGATATTCATTTAGCAAACAAGTTGGATCACTAGTACCTACTCAGCACTTCGTAAAGTATTTCAGTGTTTCAGAAATAACATTCAAAACACAAGAATTTGTGCTGTCAAATTTTTTACTCTTAATAATACACTCTGTACTGTACATCAATTAAATCAATCATAGAATTATACATTAATCATGCCTTTATTTCTTTCGGTGGAAAGGCTATTAAAAATCAAATGTACATATAATACACAAACTGGGTGTTTTAGTTCATCAAACGTGTGTTTAAAAGTCAGTGGAAATAGGTACAATCTTCCAAATTCATTCATGTCAAAGAATGAGTATGGACCCTCTTCAACACCATCACAAGTTAAAACAGACTTTGTACAGAGCCCAGGCAGGCCAAGTCACTGGAGGTGGCACTTCCTGGTGTATAGGCAACACTGCCCAGTCCTCCTTGGGCTCATGTCTACTATACTGGAGTCTGAAATACTCCAAATTCCTTTGGAACCAAATAACAGGCATTTACTCCATCAAAGCATCCCATGAGGAATGAGGTATTGGCAGAGTACACACCTGTGATGCTCCCTGCCATTGTGGGTGGTTTGAGGGGCACAATGTCTCAGTCCTCAGAGCTCTGCTGGGCTAGAGAAAGAGCCACAAGGCTGGAACACATCACAGACACCATATGAACAGGGCGGGAAAGCATCTCCTTTCCAAGGAACCATTCGAATGAAGGCAGGAGGCAGAAGGCAAGAGGCTGATGACTCTAACCTTCATGCATGAGGTTCGCTGTTCATCAGGCTACTGCCTCTCCTCAAGTCCCTGACTTATGACACTTTAACTGGTATCTCTCAGTCACAACTGACTACTGTACGCTGAGGATTCTCAACACAGGCGCTCATGTGTACAGTGTGAGACAGTGGCCCTGAACTTTTGAATATTCTTGCTATAAGTGCTTTAAGGAATATAGAGTCAGGTTTCTACACAAGGGCCTAGCATTGGAAACAGCCTAATATCAACCCCACAGCAAGGTAACACCCAAATTCCCAAGAAAGCAGAATTCCCAGAAGTACCCTATCTATTTCAAACTTCAAAAGGTGAGGAGAAACATCTCATTAAATAGAGTGGGAAAAATGACATTTCTGGAAGTAAAAAAAGAATAGTAATAGTCACGATGGAATGCTTTGTGGTTAAAAGAGCTGCTCTATTTCACGCTCGGGCAAACTTTGCTCTTAGAAGCTTTCTAACAAGTTCTGTGTTTGTATAACAATTCTTCTCTATGCACCTAACCTATTTTCATTGCACATCTGTTGGTCAGAACCACCTCACTGTGGGCCTACATATGGTTTAAAACTGGGTGTTTCTTGCAAATATTTCAACAAGGCAGTCATCATCACTCAGAGACTATGAATCTTTGGCATTCTAATGTTTTTCAAAGGGAACACCCAATCTCTCTAGGTGTGACTCCAATTCCACTCTCCAGTCAGTACTGGGCAGCACATGAGTGCGCTTCTTGGGGACAAGCACCCACGCAAGAACTCAGCGACCCTCCAACCCCTCCGGCCACCCCCACCAGATGGTCCATAGACGCACCATGTCAATGGTCTGTTTAATTAGATGCTGACAGAAGGACATTCACCTGAAAATGAAGTGAGAGGCTGCATTAGTTCAGTGCTGGAAGGACATTCTAAAGCAGTGAAGATCTTTCAAATCAAAACAAATATAAAGTGAGAGGCTGGTGTGTGCCTGGTTGTGTGTGAGATCACACCAGGGCCTACTCTGGTGGTCTGTGTGTGTGTGTATATGTCTGGAGGTGTGCTGGGTCACCAGACTGTGTGTATGGGTGTGTGTCAGGGTTCTGTTGTGTCATACCAGAATGTGTGTGTATGTCTGGAGGGCCTACTTCTGACTCTGTGCTCAAGTCATTAATTACAGTGAGAGGGTGGTGTGTGTGTGTGTTTTGTGTGTGTGTGTGTGTAAACTGAGTCACAATTAGATCCTCCAGGCTCTGTGCTCAGGGATGACACTGATGGGAACTAGTGCAGCATAGGTGGTGCTAGAGATAGAAATGGTGCTGACTGTGTGAAGCCAAGGACTTAACCTTTGCACTATATCTCCCTATCCTTCTGATCTATCTTCTTTCTGATATCATTGATCAGAAATGATGGGAGACGGCTCAAGGAGCAGGTTTCATATTAGGATACACAAATTACAACTTGAAAAATAAAACCCATTTCCCCTTTAGCTACCGCCCCTTTTCTTCTCTTTGCATAGTATAACTCCTCCAGAGATGTCAGCACTCAGCACCACTGTTCTCTCTCCTGGTTCCTATACTTTCACTGCAACTCTCTCTAACTTTACCATTCACCACTTCACTAAATTTAAGATCAGAAACCAAATACCATCCCTCCAAACTACTGCCCCATCCACCAACTTACAAGTAAAAATTTGCTAAGTCAATTGAATAAAAGAATAAAAAAAAATGAGTTCTACATTTAGTATTTTTTTAATTTAAAGAAAAAGAAAACACTTCTACCATCTATTCAAATCTCTAAAACAACTCACTTTTTTATGCAAAATAAGATCTTGTTTTTTTGGTTTTTTTTAGTTTTTGGTTTTTGGGTCACACCCGGCAGTGCTCAGGGGTTACTCCTGGCTCTACGCTTAGAAATCACTCCTGGGGGAGATACATGATCACGAAGGTGGTTTCCCCAGGGCGAGGCTTATCCATTGCACTCCGGATGTGCTGACCCCTGCGATTTCCCCAAATGTGGGAAACTAGACTGCATAATTTGTGGTAGTGGGGGGAAAAACAAGGAAAAAAAAAAAAAAAAAAGAAATCACTCCTGTGGCGCTGGAGAGATAGCATGCAGGAAAGGTGTTTGCCTTGCTTGCAGAAGGTCGGTGATTCGAATCCCGGCATCCCATGTGGTCCCCTGAACCTGCCACGAGTGATTTCTGAGCATACAACTAGGAGTAACCCCTGAGCACTGCCGTGTGTTACCCAAAAACCAAAAAAAAAAAAAAAAAAAGAAATCACTCCTGGCAGGCTCAGGGGACAATATGGATTCAAACCACAGTCCTTCTGCATGCAAGGCAAATGCCCTACCTCATGCTATCTCTCTGGCCCCATCTTGTGCATATTTTAAATAAAATTACTCAACAACCTAACAACTATTGCCCGAATCTTTCACAAATGGTCCTTTATCTTAAACACACAACTTTGAATAGCACAAAGAAGCAATAATACAAATATCTAAAATAATCACCAAAATTCATGATTTAAATTTTTGCTCATGGAACCAAACAAAACAACTTATATTCTTTTTGCTTTGTTTTGTTTTGTTTTGTTTTGGGGGGTTCACACCCAGCGGCCCTCAGGGGTTACTCCTGGCTCAGAAGTTACTCCTGGCAGGCTTGGGGGAATATATGGGATGTCAGGATTCGAACCGGGGTCCGTCCTGTGTTGGCCGCATACAAGGCAAACGTATCACTCTGGCCCCCCACAGAACAACTTTTAAAATGAATAACATGGCTACTCAAAGATGTAATATCCACTCAAGTAAAATGGTAAGGAGAAAAAAACCAAAGGTACTTTTGTACTATTTTTACCTGTTCCATAGAAGGACAAGCAATAAGGTGGACATCCTCAGGGCTAAATTCTTCCTTTAACAAAACATGAATCTTTTGGAAGACTTGTTGAATATTATTCTTAGAATAAAGAGATAATTATATCAAATGAGTCACTGAAAAGGTATGCCATCATCTTAAACACAAAGCACTAAGACAGCTAAATTTAAACAATATTTTCCCAGACAAATGGAGAAAATAAACATTTCAAGGGAATGCCAGAGATGTATAATATGAACTTAGTATTTCACATGCTAGCACAACCATCTAAGATTTACCAGATATTATTTTTTGGGAAAATTAAATCCTGGTAGCCCTTTTCCCCACCACTCCCACCCTCCCCCAAGAATACTATGAACTATGTACTTCAGTAACAATTTCTTATACAAATACCATAAAGTCACAGACACATACTATATACTCTAAAATAATAAAAAAGTAAACCAAGTCCTTGGGTAAAGGTCCAATCTTAATCCAGAGCTATAGTAATAAGTACTAAATTTGCTCCAACATTTAATTCTGTGGTGGCTGCCATGATTCATTCTTTCCACTATACACTAGTAAAACTGGACAGAATTCCTAAAATGAGGCTATCTCAAGGGTCAAGAGTTACCCTATGTGAGCATCTGATTTTTTGTTAATTTGTTTTTAAATTTCTTCTTTATGATAGAAATTAACGTACAGCCAAAGGCAACAAAAAAACTTAACATAAGCTGAGAATGGGAGGGCTGGGCGGGGGAGAGGGGGTGGTCAGAAGCAGCTTCTGTAAGTCTTAATAAACAGTGATTATTTAGTAATCAATTTCACCAGACTAACATACTAAGATTTTAACATGTCTGTGGAAAGAGGAAAAAGCAAGAAGACTTCAAAGAGACTAGTCGATGTCAGCTAAATGATCAAATATTTTAAATGACATTGTGATCCAAATGGATAGAGCTGGAGAGTATTATGCTGAGTGAAGTCAGGAGAGGAGTGAAATGGGAGGCACTGGTGGTAAGAAAGTTGCACTGGTGAAGGGGGGGGGCCACATTTTATGACTGTAACCCAGTAATGAACATGTTTATGTCCATGCTGCTTAAATAAATTATTTAATTAAAAAAATAAGATGAACAGACAGAATGATTGTTCTCATATGTGGCATATAATGAAACATATAGAAGGGATTTAACAATACCCTTGGGCAACAGAAACTGAGAACTGGTCTTTAGTAGGAAGTTGCCAGAGAGGTGGAAAGGATGGCCGAAGATACTGGGACAATAGTAGTGGGAGGTAGGCAGTCTAGGGGAGTGTGTGAGGTTGGAATATTCATATATGAAACCCTACTGTTAACAATATTGGAAACCATAGAGTCTAAAATTAAAAAAAAAATTAATGACAGTAACACTCACCCTGACAGGTTTAAACAAGATGAACTCTGTATCTTTATTGGATAGGTACAAGGACATGCTTCTCAATGTCAGAGGCAACTTTGTTTTTATTACCTTGTATGCATTTGTCACAAGTTCACTGACCTTGGCTGGAAAGAAATTAACCTTATTAGTATCATAAATAAAAAGAGAAAAAAATTCAATTTTAATTAGGAGGACACTGAAGGAAGAGAAAAATGGTACAAGGCAAGAGACTTTATTTCCCCCAAGAATTTTTTTCAATTTTCCTATTTATCAAATATAACCACAAGGTTTATACTCTTTAAAGTACTACTACATGCAAGATTCTCATCCTGAGGAATAAAGTACCCAATATGTCTTTGACAGAGGGTAAAATACAGTGTCTTTGGAATATGAGTGGAAAGGTTAAAGTGCTGAGGGGATCAGATGCAGAGACACCAATTGTTTTCTAATGAATGAGCTATATATTTGCAAAACTGAGCATCACAGTAAGAGGTAGAATCTTAAAAGAGCATGTCAAAAGCATAAAAAAACAGAAATTGCACAGATATTTATATTGAATTAAATCCATTTATTAATTTTATACTACTATGAAAAAGGGAACAGAATACCAAAAATTGGTAACTGAAATAGTTATTTCATATGCAGTGTCTGAGGGCATTACATGGTAGAGCAGCAATCTATATAAAATATTTAAGAAAATAATTATCTAGAAAGTTTTAAAGAAAAGACTAATAACTTCAAAGACATACAATCCCACTTAAACATTTAAAAATTCATACTGAAACAGCTGAAATGCCTTTGGATAGGCAGGATTGCTGAAATTGTCAAAATCTCAATTTGGGAAGGATATAGGCAAACAGAGACCTCATCCATTGCTGATATAGTAAAAAAATGATTTAATTTCTTGTGATTATTTTATGTGGCCATGATTCCTGGAGGTACTGCAATACCAGGTTGATGCGTGGAGAGGATGGAGCAAGCTCCTATTCCAATTCCCTGTTCCAAAAATCCATTTAATATATTGTCTTCGAATAGAGGATGTATCAGATATTAAACTGATCAAAACAGATACTACACTTGATCTTAGCTAAAGGCCGAGAAACAATTCTGCTAATACTTTAATTAAAAATACATTTGAGGGGGCCGGAGAGATAGCACAGCGGTAAGGCATTCACCTTAGATGCAGAAGGACGGTGGTTCGAATCCCGGCATCCCATATGATCCCCCGTGCCTGCCAGGAGCGATTTCTGAGCATAGACCTATGAGGAACCCCTGAGTGCTGCCGGGTGTGACCCCCCAAAAAAATACATTTGGGGGCCAGGGTAATAGTACAGTGGGCCTTGTATGCAGCTGACCTGAGTTCGATCCTTAAAATCCCATATGGTCATCTGAGCCCAGCAGAAATAATTCCTGAATGTAGAGCCAGGAGTAACAATTGAGCATTGCCAGTGTGGCATATACCACCCTCCCACCAAAGAAAAAAAAAATTTGGATATGCACACCCTATATCAGATAAAGACTATATATAAAGATTAAGATAAAGACTTAAGACTTAAAATGTATATAAAACATCCAAAACTCAACAACCAAACCAGTAGCCCCAACAAAAAAATGGGGAGAGACACTGAAGAAAATACAGTAGGTATTTGCCTTGCATATAGCTGACCCAAGTTTGATCCTCAGCACCATATATGGCCTTGAGCACCATCAGGAATGATCCCTGAGTACAGAGCCAGGAGTAAGCCCTGAGCATATCCATATATAACCTAAGAATTCCTCTTCAATAAGAAAGTAAAGAGAAGGGGCTGGAGAGATAGCATGGAGGTAAGGCGTTTGCCTTTCATGTAGAAGGTCATTGGTTTGAATCCCAGCATTCCATATGGTCCCCCGAGCCTGCCAGGAGCGATTTCTGAGCACGGAGCCAGGACTAACTCCTGAGTGCTGCCAGGTGTGACCCAAAAAACAAAAACAAACACAACAAAACAAAAAAAGAAAGTAAAGAGGGGCTGGTGCAGTGGCGTAGCAGTAGGGCATTCGCCTTGCACATGGCTGACCAAGGACAGACCAGACAGACCCCGGCGTCCCATGTAGTCCCCCGAGCTAGTAGTGATTTCTGAGCACAGAGCCAGCAGTTACCCCTGAGCATCACAGAGTGTGGCCCAACCCCCCCCCCCAAATAGAGAGGAACATGATAGGGTTGGAGATAAGTAGAAAGTTCTTTATACAGGGCTGACCTGGATTCAATCCCAGGCAGTACAGGGACCCCAAAAATTACTAGGAACAACACCCTGAAGGCCACCGCCAGGGTAAGCCTGAGAATTCTTGACACATAAGCCACAAATAGCATGACATTTGACATTTTTAGACCCTTGCATTGAAACACCAAGTTGGTCAAGAATTACCAGTGAGGTCAGATACCCCATAAAGTGGTGAGGAAATGGGGACAGAAGATAAATAGGCATTTCCCTGAAATAGACACATGGATGATCAGTAGGCATATAAAAAATGGTCATCGCCAGTTATTAACAGAGAAATGAAAAATCAAAACGAGATATCATTTCATATCAGTGAGAATAGGCACATATCAAAAACAAAACAGAAACAGGGATGTAGTTTAAAAAAGGGGGGGGGGACCCTCATTCACTGTTGGACCAATGTTATCCAGTTTAGCCTCTATGTAAAACAGTATGAATATTCCTCAAAAATTAAGTTATAAAAAAAAAAAAGAGTTGTAACTCTTTAGAATTTATTTCCATATGTAGAGGTACCTTCCCCCATCCCTTTATCCTTTTTGCTTGTTTTGGTTCTACTTAGTAGGAAATTCTAGTAGAAAAGTCTTCCTTGGAGACCCTATCACTGCCCTGGCATGGACTTACTCCAAAGAGAGTTCTCTTAACAACCAGATGACTTAATAACAACAATCTGCTTGCAGAGCAGGACTCTCCACACTGCCCTCTAATGGTGGGGTGAAACTAGAGGACGCTCAACATCATCCTTACTTCGATGAAGAAGATGCACAGAAACCAGAATCTTTAATTACAGAAACTTGACAACAACAACAACGATTCTGCAAAAAAATTTTACCAAGACCACAGAGAATGAATCAGGGGTCGGACAGCCTAGTATCCTGGAGTCCTGAGTTGGTCTTATGCCAGAAAATTTCAGGGGTATGGTCTCCTTGTACTTAGGCCAAGGCTTCTCCCTTCCATTTCCCCTATATTTTGCTGGGCCTACGCAAACAACAATTTCCACCCACACTGTTTTTACTGTATTTTTTTTAACTCATCCTTAAAAAAAATAATAAGAGCTTACTAAACTTTCTGCTGGTACTTTAATGAGTTCATTGGTGATTCAATAATTTTCAAAAATGTACTTGCCACTGAGCATTTTCTTTCATTTCTCTCCCATCTCTTTCTTTAGTTTTTCTTTCAATTTTCTATTTCTTTTTTTTTAATCATGTTGTTTTTGGTCTTCCTGAAATAACTGTACTATGATCAGTTATGTCAACTATGTGATGCATTTTCATTAATAAATAAAAAATAATAAAAATTAAAAAATAAAAAGCAAAGTCTTGCTTGGGACAAGACCTCAGGTCAAAACCAGGGTACAGAGACTATATAGCATGTTATTTTTATTCACAAATGCATCAATATTATAGTATGGCATAGTTCCTTTTTGCATAGATATACTAAAACAGTATGTATTATGTATATAAATAAGTTCTTTTTTGTTTGTTTGTTTTTTGGTTTTTTGGGTCACACCTGGCTGCGCTCAGGGGTTACTCGTGGCTCTACGCTCAAAAATCACTCCTGCGGGCCGGGAAGGTGGCGCTAGAGTTAAGGTGTCTGCCTTGCAAGCGCTAGCGTAGGATGGACCGTGGTTCGATCCCACGGCGTCCCATATGGTCCCCCCAAGCCAGGGGCGATTTCTGAGCGCATAGCCAGGAGTAACCCCAGAGCGTCAAAAGCCAGGGGCGACTTCTGAGCGCATAGCCAGGAGTAACCCCAGAACGTCAAATGGGTGTGGCCCAAAAACCAAAAAACAAACAAACAAAAAAAATCACTCCCGGCAGGCTCAGAGGACCATATGGGATGCTGGGATCCAAACCTTCTGCATGCAAGGCAAATGCCTTACCTCCATACTACCTCTCCAACCCCCAGAAAGAAGTTCTTATCTAATAGGATAAGAACCCAAAATTTTTTTTTTTTTTTTTTTTTTTTGGTTTTTGGGCCACACCCGTTTGACGCTCAGGGGTTACTCCTGGCTAAGCACTCAGAAATCGCCCCTGGCTTGGGGGGACCATATGGGACGCCGGGGGATCGAACCGCGGTCCTTCCTTGGCTAGCGCTTGCAAGGCAGACACCTTACCTCCAGCGCCACCTACCCGGCCCCAAGAACCCAAAATTTTTATAATGCACATTTGTCATGGGGACTTGACTTAAGCCTCATGTAATCAGACATTGATCATGTGATCAGACATCGATCATTCAACCCTGAATCCTAGATCCCAATATTAGAACTGGCAGTTTCCCTGCACCAGGAAGCAAACTCCCCAGGGAGGCCCTAATACTGTTCCGGCACCAACTGGCTCTAGGGTATGTTCATATGACACCCTAACAATGAGGAAACAGCTACAACTTGATCTAAGTGCAGGTTGTCCTACCTCACCACCTAACGGTGAGATGAAATCAGATGCTCCATCCTAGGATGCAAAACCCAAGGTCTCTAATTACAGAAGACTGACTACAACCACCACCATTGAGCAGAACTTTCCCTGGGATCATAAAGAAAGACGCTTCACCCTAGGAGCTGTGCAAAAACCATCTCTAATTACAGAAGACTGACCTTGACAACTGTGACTGAACAGAACTTTTCCTGGGACCATAAAAACTTTTTGGGGGTTTGACAACTAACATGCCTAAAGCCTGTAGTCGGTCTTATGGCAGTTTGCTTCTAGGGCAGAGATGACACCCTATATGTCTTAGGCCAAGGGAAGTTCCTTTCTAATTTCCCTGTTTACTGTACCTATGCAAAAAAGAAAAAAAAAAAGCCACATCTGGCCCCAATTTTTCTTCTTTTAGTTTTATTTATAGCTTCTGGATAGGGTCTCTTGCTTTTTTACAGACAACAGAACATGAATCATCTTGTTCTACCTCATACTTCTATGTCCTTCTACAAATTGAGGGGGAAAAAAATGGATGGGACCCAGGGGTCAAGTGGTTTCAGGAGTATTGAGGGAAATAAAAAATAGTTGGATCTACATACCCAAACCAAAGTTAACAACAATAGAATCAAGAGACCCAAACTATAACAAGCTATACACAAAATAGACCTGTTACACTGACAGCCCAGGGACCTAATGGTGGAGGTATGGGATACATGCTAGAACTATGGTGGAGGAAGGTCAACACTGGTGGAAGGGATGACCTTAATCCACAATCACTATGTGCCTGAAATACAACTATGAAAGATTTGTCAATTCACATTGGTTTTAATAAAATAAATAAATGAGAAGATTTTAAAAACAAAATTGGGCCAAAGCGATAATAGTGGTTACAGGTATATGCCTTGTATGTGACAACCCAAGGTCAATCCCAGTACTCTATATATAGTCCTTTGAGCCTTCCAGAAGTGATCTATGAGTGGCAGTGGTGCTCAAACTTTTTTTAAACAGGGAGCCAGTTCACTGTCCCTCAGCCTGTTGGAGGGCCAGACTATAGTAAAAACAAAAACTATGAACAAATTCCTATGCACACTGCATATATCTTATTTTGGAGTGAAGAAACGAAATGGGAACAAATAAATATGTGGCTTGCACGCACACACATTAATTAGGGACCAGAGCGATACTACAGCAGGTAGGGCATCTGCCTTGCACATGGCCAACCTGAGTTCGATCTTCAGCATCCAATATGGTTCCCTGAGCCTACCAGGAGTGATTCTTGAGGGCAGAGTCAAGAAATAACCCCTGGGCTGGAGACATAGCACAGCGGTAGGGTGGTTGCCTTGCACACAGGCAACCCATGACGAACAGTGGTTCAAATCCTGGCATCCCAAATGGTCCCCCAAGCCAGTCACCTGGAGTGATTTCTGAGCATAGAACCAGGAGTAACCCCTGACCGCCGCTGCCGAGTGTGATCCCCACCCCCAAAAAAAAGAAGAAGAATTAGGGCTGGGGCGGTAGCCAAGCAGTAGGGTGCTTGCCTTACACATGGCTAACCAGGACAGACCTTGGTTTGATCCCCTGCATCCCATATGGATCCCAAGCCAGGAACTATTTCTGAGTGCATAGCCAGGAGTAACCCCTGAGCGTCACTGGGAGTGGCCCAAAAAAACAAAACCAAACAAACAAAAAAAAATGTAATCCCTGAGCACTGCCAGTTGTGGCCAAAAAATAAAAATCCTAAAACTAGAACTCCCCATATGACCTAGTAATTTTATTCCTTAGAATTTCATTCCTTAGAATCTTATTCAAGAACATAAAATTATTAATGCAAAAAAATCCCATATATAAAAAATACATACTTATGTTCACTGTAGTGGTATTTATAAGAGCCAAGATCAACAAACAATCCAAATGCCCAACAGATAAATGGATAAAAACATTGTGCAATAGATACAAAATGGAATACTACAGCAACTAAAAAGGATAAAATCTGAGCAGTTGCTAGAATATAGATGGAGCTCAAAGTTATCTTATTAAATAAAAGTAAGCTAGGGGCCTAAAGGTTAGTACAAGGGTAAGACCATTGCCTTGCACATAGTTGATGAGGGTTTGATCTCTGACATCCCATATGGTCCCTCTAAGCAACTTCAGAGTAATACTTGAGTGCAGATCTAAAAGTAATCCTTGAGTATAGCCCAAACAAAACCCAAAAACTTAAAATGAAAAAATTAAGTAGAGAGAGAGGGACACATACTAGCTGATGTCATTCATAAGTGGTAACAAATAGAGAAGCACACAATAGAATAACAATTGGGCCATAACTATGGAACTAAGGTTACTAAGAGGTGGGGGGAAGACACATTGGAGGATGGGAGGAGAGAACAGTGCTGAAGGGCCTTTGTCACTTGGCTATGGTAGTAGCAATAACAACAGCATAAATATGTACACTATGAAAAGCTCATTATCCCCTCAACCAAAATTTTCTTAAAAATAGAATACACAGAATAAATCAGTACTTTAAAGTCCACATTTGGATTCCAAATAATAAAATGCAGGCCGAAGCGACAGCATAGTGGTAGGGCATTTGCCTCACATGTGACTGACCCGGCACTGACGCAGGTTCGATCCCCAAGCCTGGTCTCCCATGCCTGCCAGGAGTTATTTCTGAGTGCAGAGCCAGGGTGATCCGAGTGTTACCAGGTGTACACTTCCCCAAAACAAACAAACAAAAAACAAACAAAAACCAAAATAATAATGTTAAAAAGCTTCAACCTTGCTAGAAGAGACATTAGTAACTTGAAGCAAATTTTTCAACTTAACATCTCCACTGCTACAACTTTACCTTTTACATTCACTCACAAAATACTGATGTATAGTCTCAGGGTGGCTAGAAACCAAAAACTGAAAACAATTTAAATATCCACTAATGAAATTCTGAAAGAGACCATACTATTGGGACACATTCTTGTGCTCATTAAGCAGAACAGGCACAGATAGCTCTACTGAGAAGGAAGGATCTAAGCTACAAGGGCTCAAATAAGCACAGTGTGATCTCATCTGTATCATTCTCTAAGTCCATGTAATCTCCTCCATGCACAATTTGTAAGAAGAAACGTCAATTATGGCTACTTTTTGAGAGGACAAGCTTAAAAAGGAAAGAACAGAATTATTTTTCTTTTATATTTTTTCAGTTCAAATTATACACCGTGGTAAAGCAATTTTCTTGAGCATGGATTTTTGGAGCCATAAATAATAGATTTATTTTTTTATGCATTCACTAAAAACACATCTATGGCATCTTCCACACTAGCTATTGCTTTTGGGCCATGATGAGGACTGAGAAGTAGTAAGAAAAAGAGTAGCTATTCACTAGATCAGGGCACCATGCTAATGCTAAGGACTTTATATACTTGAACTACTTGAACCATTCTCTAAGACGTGTAAAGATCAAACAGGTGGAAAAAGCCTAAATGACATGCTTTAGGCCTTAGAGAACACAAATGTTGAAGCCTGTAACGGAATTCTTCCCTCAAAGTATCTTCTTAAAGACGCTATTTGTCTCATTTCTATACTCCTACTGTCCCATAGAACACTTATTCTGGTGTAGGCACTGAATCAGTCAATTCTATGAATTTGCCCTTTTTTTTAATGTTTTTATTTCATCAATAATTGAATGTTCCTAAATGAAAAGTACCAAGCTAAATTCTGTCAAACACAGTGGGTTTTTGTGTTTTCTTTTTTTTTTTTTTCCTCTCAAGAATGTTTTATTGTTGGGGCCAGAGAGATAGCACATCGGTAGAGTGTGTGCCTTGCATGCTGGATGGTGGTTTGAGTCCCGGCATCCCATATGGTCCCCAGAGCCTGCCAGGAATGATTTCTGAGCGTAGAGCCAGGAGTAACCCCTGAGCACTGCCGGGTGTGACCAAAACAACAAAACAAAAGAATGTTTTACTGGGGCCAGAGAGATAGCATGGAGGTAATGCATTTGCCTTTCATGTAGAAGGCCATTGGTTTGAATCCCAGCATCCCATATAGTCCCCTGAGCCTGCCAGGAATGATTTCTGAGCATAGAGCCAGGAGTAACCCCTGAGCACTGCCGGGTATGACCAAAAAACAAAACAAAAGAATGTATTACTGAAGCCAGAGAGATAGCATGGAAGTAAGGCATTTGCCTTTCATGTAGAAGGTCATTGGTTTGAATCCCGGCATCCCATATGGTCCCCTGAGCCTGCCAAGAGCTATTTCTGAGAGTGGAGCCAGGAGTAACCCCTGAGCACTACCAGGTGTGACCCCCCCCAAAAAAAACCCAAAAAACAAAAAAAAGAATGTTTTATTGTTGTCTGAGAAAGGTTGCATAAGAATGGAGCATAAGAGTAAACTAAAAAAAAAAAAACAAACAACAAGGGGTCGGAGACAGTGTGGAGGTGGGGCATCTGCCTTGCATGCAGAAGGACAGTGGTTCAAATCCCAGAATCCCATATGGTCCCCTGAGCCTGCCAGGAGCGATTTCTGAGGGCACAGCCAGGAGTAGCCCCTGAGCACTGACGGGTGTGAGCCAAAAACCAAAAAAATAAAATAAAATAAATAAAAAGAACAAAAACAATGCATGAATTACTTATTTTTCACAAAACATAAGACACACAGATAAAGGCTCTGTTGTGTGAACTCTAATGAATTTTAGTATCACTGTCAGAGCCCTTAGTAATCAGAAGGTGGTACAAAGCCTAGTGAGCAAAGTATCCTCAAATTTCTTTAAAAAGGGGGAGGGGGCACGGAGAGATTGCATGGAGGTAGGGCATTTGCCTTGCATGCAGAAGGACGATGGTTCTAACCCCGGCATCCCATATGGTCTCCCGAGCCTGCCAGGAGCGATTTCTGAGCGTAGAGCCAGGAATAATCCCTGAGCGCTGCCGAGTGTGAAACCCCCCCCCCCCCAAAAAAAAAGAGGTGGAGGAGGACAGACATGTTGGGCAGTAAATTTACCAGCTGAGTTCCTGTGAGCCTTCTTAAACCTCTGAGCTCTGGGAACCAAACCAGGTCTTCGTGATTCAGCACTAAGGGTTTCTGGGGGGCCCCCAAACAATTTCTTATTTTTCCTTGACACTATCTCAAGAGTTTCATAAATTTCTCTTTGACATATAAATTTCATGTATTACAGATCAAGAAAGCAATTCCACACCTCCATGCAAGAAACATGATAGAAGATACAAGATAAACTGCAGCACACCATTGTAGCACTGAGAATGAAATGATATAGATAAAAGCCACCAGGCCCCTCCTCTGGGTAAGAACAATATACACATAACATTGGGAAAATGACAATGAAATATGCCTGTTTGTTTGCTTCTACTTGTATTTAGAAAGATGTATTGTACATAGGCATATTTGTTTTGAATAAAAATGTTGTGCAGAATTATGGAAAGCCCAGGAAAAATGGTTGAGGAAGCTGACTTTTACCATTAGCAATACAAAGCTGAACAGGTTGTGTTCAATAGGACATAGTTTCTGTTTCTGTGTTAGTCTTGATTTTTTGGGAGGTGGTATGTTTTGCATTTATCAAACAATCACAAAATCAAAACAATCACAACCATATTCTTTTTTTGTCTATGGGTATATTTGTTTTTTGTCTTGTGGGTATATTAGATTTGCTTTGAATCAAGTGACAAATATTTTTTACATAAACTTTGAAACATTGTCTTCCAAAAAAAAAAAAAAAAAGAAAGAAAGATGTATTGTATCTAAGAGTTTCATTTATGTAAATATCAAAAATAAAGGATCCCAAAATTTGGTTCAATGGAGTGGTACATGCCTTGCACATATGATTCTCTGTATTCATTCCCTGGCATGTACACAAACACATTGAAAAACACACACAAATGCATGCACACCAGATGTCACAATTTATTTGCACTAAAGCAAAACAATGCAAACTTATAAAGGTAACATCAAATTTCACAAAATAAATTAGAAAAAATTCCAGGGGCCAGAACAGTGGTGCAAGGCATCTGCCTAGGACGGACTGTGGTTCAATCCCCCGGCATCCCACATGGTAACTCAAGTCAGGAGCGATTTCTGAGGCATAGCCAGAAGTAACCCCTGAGCGTCAGCAGGTGTGGCCCAAAATAACCAAAAAAAAAAAAATTCCAAGTTGATTTTCAGATACAATTATAACTTCCCTATAGTCACAAACTCTTCCTAAGAGGAAAAGAACTTCACTTTTAACTATGTAGTTAAGTTCAACTTCAAATTAACCTCAGGAAGGCACTAATAATAATTTTAAAATGTTCTGTTTTATTTCCCAAAAGAAAGAAACTGAAGGTTCAGTTTCTAAGAAAACATGGAAATTTCTTAAAAACAAACAGAAATTCCATATAATCCAGTAATTTCTACTCCTGAGCAGTTATTCCAGGAATAAGAAAATACTGATTCAAAGAGGTATTTCCACTCTGGGTCATCAAGACCTGAATGAGCCACATCATATTCTTCCTTTTCTTTTTTTTTTTTTTGTCTTATTTTGTTTTTTTTGGGGGGGGGTCACACCCAGCAGCGCTCAGGGTTACTCCTGGCTCTACACTCAGAAATAGCTCCTGGCAGGCTAAGGGGTCCATATGGGATGCTGGGATTCAAACCACGGACCTCCTGCATGGAAGGCAAACACCTCCATGCTATCTCTCTGGCCCTGCAACCATATTCTTGAACAAACTCTGAGAGCTGGCAAGCAAGCATCCCTGAGCACCAAAGTTGGTGATACTGCCCATGCTGACTGAACTCTAGTGGTTGGGAGTGATTTTGTCACTGCAAAGGACTAAAATCCTCATCCTCATTGATGACCAGCTAATCTAATCATGACAGATGCTTAGTCTTTCCTCTCCTGAATATGACACGCAGCCAGGTAGGGCACAGGAGTAGTAGGGCACACATTGGGTGTGTATGTACTTACCTGTGCTAGCACTCTGCTTAGATGATTACCATATATACTTGAGAAAAGCCGGGTCTTGGGGCACAAAATTTGTGCTCAAAAACCCAAACTCGGCTTATGCTCGGGTCATACAGGTTATTTGATTTGGTGCGCACTGTTACCTCCCATTTAAGGAAAGCACGCACCAGATGTGGTCTTTTCCTTCCCTGATGCAGTGCCTTCCTATTTGCCAAAAGGCCCACTTAGCAAAGTCAATCATTTGACCCTTTGCGTGGATCATTGGCGGTAATTCCAACATGGCTGTAACATTACATTTTTTCTCTATTTGGCCACTATAGAAATCCAGCCTCAGCTCTCCTACAGACAAAGAAATGTCAGTACCAAAGGCCCGCCAAAAGCTCCCTGCTGGCTAGTTCGTATAACCTGGAGCCAACAGCTTGTTTTTCTGAGTCTAGCTCTATGATGGTAAACAATTATTTCCGCCCCCCCCCCTAAAATCTATTATCCGGCTACTACATAAAACACCATAAATATCTCTGTCTCTCTCCTGGTTTCTTGAAAAACCTGCTTTTTGCTAAACCAAAAACATCCCCAGTTCTGATTTCACTGCCCTCCAGCAGAGTTCTTTCTCACCTGAAGAATGGTCTTTTAATATGTTAATTTAAGGCTTGTTTCGCTCTCCAGCTCTTTGAGGACACCTTGCATACCAGAGTTTGTGCTTATAAATATCATCAACTGAAAAGTAAATTTGTCTCTCATCCCTTGGGCGAGGGTCCCCATACAAAGCATTCTGTGTGGTCTAATTTTTTCATATTTCATATTCGTCCACTCGCACTCCCACTTCTCTCCCTGTGAAAGGTTCCCGGACCCCACAGAGCACACACTGAATCAAAAGCACATAATCTCCAGTTGTCTTCTGCCATCTGCTGGAGGGGGCGGTGCTTCAACTCCACAAGTTGTGGCAGAGCTGAAGAGGTAGGCGGCTGAACTGAACTGGATGCCACTGAAGTATTTAACCCACAATATTCTGTACTTCGTATGAGACCGACAGCAGTGATGATGATATCTGCGAACTCAGTGATGATGACAATGTCTAAGCTGATACCCAGATCAGATACAGCTGAAGCTCTGTTTGGACATATAGAGGAGGAGGAGGAGGAATCCAGTTTCTATTTATTTATTTATTTATTTATTTTGCTTTTTGGCCACACCCAGTGATGCTCAGGGGTTACCCCTGGCTATGCACTCAGAAATCGTTCCTGGCTTAGGGGACCATATGGGACGCTGGGGGATTGAACCACCATCGGTCCTAGGTTAGCGTGTGCAAAGCAAATGCCTCACCGCTTGCACCACCACTCCAGTTTTGAAGGATTTTAACCTTTGTGATTTAGCTTGATTATCTGTTAAGCTACAATTTTAAAGTTATTGTTGCTAGTTTACAGTTTTTCTTTAGCAATAAATATTGAAAAAACATTTAACTTACTGATTCCTCAATTATTGTAATTGTTTTGGGTATATATTTTTATTTTTGAAATTTAGCAGTGCTGCTGCATTTTCCACCTCAGATTATACTCGAGTCACTAAATTTTCCCAGTTTTTAGGGTAAAATTAAGGGGTCAGCTTATACTCGGGTAGGTTTATACTTTTTAACGTATATAAATAACATATATGTGGTATTTTAAATCCAGCCACTAATTGTTTTCCTCTTGAGTGGGTTTTGTCTTGTTGTTTGGTTTTTGTTTGTTTTGGTCTTTGGGCCACACCCTGAGTAATACTCAGGGATTGATTACTCCTGACTGTGTTCAGGAATTATTCCTGGCAGGCTTCGGGACCCTGGGATATCAGGGATTGAACCCATGTCAGCCATGTGCAAGGCAAATGCACTACCTGCTATATATCTATCTGGTCTTCCTTCTGTTTCTGTAGAATAAAAGTGAATTTAAAAGAAAGAGGAGGGGCCCAGGGAATGGCTCAGCATTTCTTTATATAAAACTTGAAAAAGTGGCACGATCTTATTTCATAAACTCCTGTCAAACAGAAAATTCATTCAAAGCTACAAAATAAATGGATGACCTGAAATCAACTGATTCAGGGCCCCCACTAGACCACCTTTTTAAAAATATTTTCCACTTAAACTGGGATAGATATGATGTATACTAAATTTTCATCCCTTCGGTTTGCTGAAATCCAAAGATTATTGGTCAATTATAAGCTGTTTTCCTAAAGTACACCTTGCAGTAACCTAAAAAGTAGTAAAAGGAACCAATTCCAAGTTGTCAAAACAAGGACTACATGAATGAACATTAATCAGCAGCCTATACAAGGGAACTCTGAAAAGCAAAACATAAATACCTGGTTGTGCCCAGGGTTGCTGGGAGAGAGTATACTTGGGGCCTCCCTGACTGGCCATGGTTTTTAATGCCGAAACCTTGAAGAGACAAAAGGAAAGAAGTTTCATTGGATCATAACAATTTAAGCTAGTACTGCTTGTGAAAAATACCCAACATGATCAAAATAAATAATCAACAAAAATAAAAATAAAACCACGGCACATCAGTCCTATACAGATAATGAAATGCTGTAGCAAAGTTGCTTTTGTGATTTCAAAGCATATGTCAAAGCATATATAAAAAAGCCCACATCCTGAGAAAAGCAGACTGAATCAAAGGTAGGACAAGACAGAACTTGCAAAAATGCCAATAAACCAGATCCTTCCTATGTTAAGTTTTAGCCTATGTTTTTAGAAAAATGTATTCGGGGCCGGGTAGGTGGCGCTGGAGGTAAGGTGTCTGCCTTGCAAGCGCTAGCCAAGGAAGGACCGCGGTTCGATCCCCCGGCGTCCCATATGGTCCCCCCAAGCCAGGGGCGATTTCTGAGCACATAGCCAGGAGTAACCCCTGAGCGTCAAACGGGTGTGGCCCACAAACCAAAAAAAAAAAAAAAAAAAAAAAGAAAAACGTATTCAGGGCCCGGAGAAATAGCACAGCGGCGTTTGCCTTGCAAGCAACTGATCCAGGACCTAAGGTGGTTGGTTCGAATCCCGGTGTCCCATATGGTCCCCCATGCCTGCCAAGAGCTATTTCTGAGCAGACAGCCAGGAGTAACCCCTGAGCACTGACAGGTGTGGCCCAAAAACCAAAAAAAAAAAAAAAAAAAGAAAAAGAAAAAGAAAAATTATTCAAAGTGAAATCTCCTTTACACTGAAGAAAGGTTCCCTTCCTCATGACACTGTAAGCAGGATGCTGTGAATAATAAACAAGATTTTCAAGTTACATAAATGCAGACTTGGGGGCCAGAAAAATAGTATGGAGGTAGGGAGGTTGTCTTGCATGCAGAAGGGCAGTGGCTCGAATCCCAGCATCCAATATGGTCCCCCAAGCCTGCCAGGAGCGATTTCTGAGAGTAGAGCCAGGAGTAGTTCCTGAGCACTGCCAGATGTGACCCAAAAAGCAAAACAAAAACAAAAATGCAGATTTGAGCAAGTAGTGCTAGAGGCACAGACTTGTGATGTCCTTTTCTAGTCATGCTTTCATTGTTCACTATCAGTAGAGAGATACAAAACCAAAAACAGTACAATGAGCTGCTTGGACAAGAATGGGGTGGCCAAAGTGATAGAAGGCAGGGTACTTGCCCAGCATGTAGCCAGCCCATATTCGAGTCTCAGCAGCTCATATCATCCCCAAGCACTGCCAGGGATAAATCCTGAGTGCAGAGCTAGGAATAACCCCTTAACACTTCCAGGTGTTGCCCAAAATATTGGGGGGGTGGGGGGGCTGCAAAGAGGGAAGGGAAGAAGAGGCAAGGACTGGTGGGGAGGGGAGAGATGGTGGGCAGTAAGGTTTAACTGGGGAGGACAAGGATAGAAACTGATTTTTTCTTTAATGGGTTGATACCCAAAGTTCAAACTAAGACTCTGGGCTACTAGTTTCTTAAAAAAAATTTTTTAGGACCAGGGTGATGGCTCAATGGCTGAGTATAAGTTTTGCCTGTGGGAAGCCAGGATTCTATTCCTTGCAACATAAAGTCCCCAAAAGCTGCCTAAGAACACCTGAGTGTGGAACTCAAACAACTGTAACCTGAACACCAACTTCTAATGTTTCTAAAGGCAGCCCATAAATATTAAGGCATTGAACTCAGATCACTTAAGTTAATTTAAGATCACTTAACTTATTTCTACCAAGCTATAATTCCAGACCACTCTTGTCCTTAGCTGTTCATGTATATAAAACCAGTAGTTTGTACTTCTCCCATCCAACTCCTCTCCATATCTTAAAATTTTTATTCAACAATTGAAAAAAGTAATTCATACATATGATTATAGAAACATTAGACAACAATAAAGAAAAACAAATTCACATTTAGTATATTTTATCCCAACTATTTCCTGATCTAAATAAACAAACTAATATGTCCACATTTACAAAAAGGATAGCTTGTCCTAAAAACTTTCTCCCCAATTAAATCTCAATTCTAGACATTGCTTTGTGTCAAACAACTACATTTTATTAGTAATGATTACCTATTATTCCACTAATTGTTCCAAATTTTAATCAATTGGGATGGAAAAGTAGTACAGCAGGTAGGGTGCTTGCCTCATATATGTCTGACTCAGGTTCAATTCCCAGGATCTAATGTGGTTCCCCAAGCCCTGCCAGGACTTATCCCTGAATGCAGAGCCAGGAGTAAACCCTGACCTTTGCCAGGTGTGGTACCACCTCTCCCCACCCCAAAGGAAAAACAAAAATCAGAATTTAAACAAATTCTTAATGTCATATATTTAGATGTTTATAAATATTTAAATATTAAATACAAATTTTATATTCATTTTTGTATGCTACCTAAATAATAAGCTTATCTTTAGATTGAACCTCAAGCAGCATTTTCTTTAAGTCTACCCCAATCAGTACTATCATTTTTGGGGGTTTTTTGTCTGTTTGCTTTTTGGTTTTTGGGCCACACCCGGTGACGCTCAGGGGTTACTCCTGGCTATGCACTCAGTACTCACTCCTGGCTCAGGGAACCACATGGCACACCGGAGATCAAACTCAGGTTTGTCCTGGGTCAGCTGCGTGCAAGTAAACACCCTACCACTGTGCTATTGCTCTGACCCTGTTACTATCTTTTTTAAAAACACTAAAGGATGAACGCATACCTACTACTGTATAAATCTTAATCTTTACACATGTCCTAATTTTTGATTTCCCAGCAGATTAGAATTTTTGAGTATAGAATTAGATTTAAGTCAAATTATATTACACTCAACAGAGCAAGGGAAAAAATAATTTTGTATTAGTATTAGTGAGAAATTAGTATTAAAATTAGTGAGAAATTAGTATTGGTGAGAAAATTAACCTCACAGGAAATATTAAGAATAAACTTGCGGGCCGGGCGGTGGCGCTGGAGCTAAGGTGCCTGCCTTGCCTGCGCACGGACCGCGGTTCGATCCCCCGGCGTCCCATATGGTCCCCCAAGAAGCCAGGAGCAACTTCTGAGCGCATAGCCAGGAGTAACCCCTGAGCGTCACAGGGTGTGGCCCAAAAACAAAAACAAAAAAAAAAAAAACAAAAAAAAAAAAAGAATAAACTTGCGGGCCCGGAGAGATAGCACAGCGGCGTTTGCCTTGCAAGCAGCCAATCCAGGACCAAAGGTGGTTGGTTCGAATCCCGGTGTCCCATATGGTCCCCCGTGCCTGCCAGGAGCTATTTCTGAGCAGACAGCCAGGAGTAACCCCTGAGCACCGCCGGGTGTGGCCCAAAACCCAAAACCCAAAAAAAAAAAAAAAAAAAGAATAAACTTGCAAAAAAAAAAAAAAAAAAAAGAATAAACTTGCAATGTATGTGGGTGAGGAAATTATACCTTACAGGGAATATTAAGAATAAACTTGGGGGGCCGGGCGGTGGCGCTAAAGGTAAGGTGCCTGCCTTGCCTGCACTAGCCTTGGACGGACCGCGGTTCGATCCCCCGGTGTCCCATATGGTCCCCCAAGCCAGGAGCAACTTCTGAGCGCATAGCCAGGAGTAACCCCTGAGCGTTACTGGGTGTGGCCCAAAAACCAAAAAAAAAAAAAAAAAAAGAATAAACTTGGGGCTGGAGAGATAGCATAAAGGTAGAGTGTTTGACTTGCATGCAGGAGGACAGTGGTTCAAATCCCGCATCACATATGGTCCCCGAGCTGATCAGGAGCGGTTTCTGAGCATAGAGCCACGAGTAACCCGAGTGCTGCCCGGTGTGACCACCCCTCGAAAAAAATCAAAAACAAACAAACAAACAAAAAACAAAACAATGAACTTGCAATGCATGTGGGTAAAACATTGCTTGAGAGAAAATGATTATTCTTGAAGTCAGGGAGATGGTCCAAATGGCCAGAGCAAAGACTGTGCACAAGGGAGCACTGGGCTCAGTCAGACCCCAGCATTGCAAAGTTCACTGAGCCCTACAAAAGGGAAACCCCAGAGCACTGCTGGTATGGCGGGGTGTGGGGGGGAGTAAAATGAATATTTCAAAAATAAGTCTGAATTTTTAGCATAAACAAATCCTACTAGTGAGTGTCCCAGGGCAATGCCAAAAAATACTCAATTCACTGTGTGGGCCTGACTGTGCAGTACTGACTGGAGCAAGGCAGAGCTCAGGGGAACATACCTAGTGGAGTGGGCTGAAAAGGGCAGGGGTCCTGGGGTTAGAACTGGGGCTGGAGTTCCTGGAGGTGAAATTTGGGGCCTTGTCCACAATAGACATGCATTGTCACTGATGCTGTCAACTCAACCCACCTATACCATTTCTTAAACATCAAAGCCTAGTAAGACATTCTCACTACCCTTCTTCTAAATGTATATGGTAGGAGAACACCACAAACACATGCTCCAAGCACCCGATTATGAGTGGACTAAAACAGTACACCAATAACAAAAGAAAAGAACAATATGTACAACTATTTCTTCACAATTGCCTTTCTGGTCTTTGTTTTACACAAACAAACATTCCCTATCTTTATTACAAGCTATCTGATTTATTAGTGTTGATGGATTTAGCAACAAGTTTTTCTTTGTTTTGCCTTTGGTTTTATTTTGGGGCCACACTCAATGATGCTCAGGGGTTAATTCTGGCAGTATTCAGGGGTCCATATGGGATGCCAAGGATCAAACCTGGGTCAGCCTCGTGCCAGGAAAATGGCATCTCAGCAACGTCTTTTTTGGGTGTGGCCCAAAAACCAAAAAAAAAAAAAAAAAAAAGACGTTGCTGAGATGGTAACTTAAAATAAAATCTAAAGAATAAATCAAAATTATTTTACCAAATATACACGAAAGTTATACCTTTGTCAAGAACTCTTCCAGTTGCTCCACAAACAACTTGGTCTGCTGCTGAATGAACTGCTCACAGGCTGACTTCAGATGGCGGTCTACATCTTTTTTAGAGTCAAGATAATGCTCTCTTATTTCAGGAGTACCCTTAAAAAGAAGAAAAGAATTTCCTCCTATTTTTATAGGCCTGGAAATTACCATACATGTAAAGAATGTCACTGGTCTCCCCCGCACCAATGAATCCACTTCCTCACCTCCAACAAGAACTCTATCAAGGCATTGTTGCTATTCAGCCTAAAAAATCTTGGAACAGTCATAGGGTTCAGGATTTTAAATGCTGCATCTGTAAAACAAAATTACTCATCCACTGAAAATGCAGAGTTATAAGAGAAAAGCTGAGTGACTGTTTCAGTTAGTTAGCTAACATACTTTATTAGTTCTTGATCACCACAAGCAAAAGTGGTTTCATTTTTATCAAGCAACTGCCATGAATTTTGAAAAAGGGCAAGACAAATGCCAGTGAATTTTTTAATATACTTACCCAGCTTCTTTTGTGAAGTTTCTGACTGGCATAAAAATTTATTCATTTGAAGCAGAGTGAATAAATTAATGTGCCAGCCAGAAAGAAAACACCAAAAGGACATATTTGCCCCTCAACCTCCATACTAACTAGAATGTGCAAAGTACTAAAGTCAGGTCTCATTGATGTTCAAATGCAATAGAAACAATGTTAGTTGTGAAAGGTTAGAGGTTTAAAAGTAAAGCAAGTGAGAGCAGAAAAGACCCTTCCCTTTTCTTTCCCAAGTGGGGAAAGCAAAGCATGAAACACTTCAATATTCAATGTTTTTGCAAGTGCACACCACAGCAGTACTTAGTGCCTTGACCTTAGCCTTGATGAAAAGAACCTTCCTCAAATTCAGTATTCAGCAGAAAACAAAAGTAAATGGTCCTATCTTCCCTACAAAGGTACCTGAAAAACTGTCTGAAATAAACAGAATCAAATGGTAGGCATAGGAGATTGTTTAACTAAAAACCTATTGGGGGCAGAGGGGTTGCACAAAGCCAGTAATCAAACCCAGAGTCTCAAGCACACAAAGGAAGTGCTCTACCATCAAGCTTCTTATTCCTAACCCCCTAATGAAAACAATTTTTGTCTACATTTTTAGGATATTTTACTTCCTCACACCTCAGTGAAATTAAACTAGAAGCAGTTAACAAATTATAATTCTATTTCATAGAACCAGAGCAATAGTGCAGTGGTATGGCATTTAGGTTTTTCACATGGCTGATTCAGGACGAACCTCAGTTCCATCTTGGCATCCTATATGGTCTCTCAAGCCAAGAGCAATTTCTGAGTGTATAGCCAGGAGTAACCCGAGTGTCACCAGGTGTGGCCCGAAAGCCAAAAAAAAAAAAAAAAATCACATTATAATTCTATTTCAAATAAAAAAAGTTATCAACTCTGCTTTTTAGCTCATTACATAAAGGCATTATCAGAACCTGGCTTTGTTTAACACACATCATTCTTATACCTCACAAAAAGGGGGGGGGGGGAGAGGAAATCCATCTCTGAGTTACTAGAATATGGATTCTGTCTTTGATGGGAATAAGCTCTAAAAAAATTATGTATTTTGTAAAAGGCAAAGGTCAGGAAATCTTGCTGCTATTTCTTTTCTACTTTTTTTTTTTTTTTTTTTTTTTTAAGAAAACTACAATCGGGCCGGGCGGTGGCGCTGGAGGTAAGGTGCCTGCCTTGCCTGCGCTAGCCTAGGACGGACCGCGGTTCGATCCCCCGGCGTCCCATATGGTCCCCCAAGAAGCCAGGAGCAACTTCTGAGCGCATAGCCAGGAGTAACCCCTGAGCGTCACAGGGTGTGGCCCAAAAACCAAAAAAAAAAAAAAAAAAAAAAAGAAAACTACAATCACAGTGAATATAAATAACATAGGCTTACTATCCCAACAGAAACAAAAGGCATTTTCTGTGGTGGAAAGAAGAAAGCATTAGAAAAAGAAAGAGAGGGGAGGGGTGAAAAAAAAAAAAAAAAAGAAAAGAAAGAGAGTAAATTGTTTTATTATGACTTGTGATGAAACCATTTTGCTTCTCAGGTGCATTATGAGCAAAGTTATAAGCATAGTCATTCAGCAATGAGCAATCTGTCACCTCTGGAAACCTTGTATTTAGAGTTCTTCTGAACTACAGAACATAATTTAATTATTTTCTCAATTCTTCTATGTAAAAGAAAAGTTCATTCATTATATAAACCAAGAACTTATGGTATTTGAGCTTAATTTTCTTAGAAATGGTTGAGAAAGAATAAAGTTTAGTAACTTTGTAAATAACTACAAAAGCAAGGGCGACTTGTAAATAACTACGCAAATTAGCGCTGCTTATGGCATATAATTAACTGTCTTAGAAAATAACTACTTTAAGCTGGAGTTCATTCAGGGATTCATTCAAACCCTGGCACACCATATGATCCCAAATCACACCATGAATGATACCTAAACACAGAGCTAGATTCAAAAGTAATCCCTGAGCACTGCTGGGTGTGACCCAAAAAATGGAGGATGGGAGGGTACACACAACTATTTTGGTCATGTAGAAAATATTTGAGACAGAGCAGTAAAATGAACGACATTTTGAGAAAGATAATTCAATATCTATCACAGACAAATTACACAAACACTTAAAAATTGTCATATCTTATAATGCCACTTAGCTTTGTTTAGTTTTAACCATGAGCTTACAATGCAGCACTTCAACATACACTTCCATACATTTTAAATTGGGAGGGGGGTATCTGTTTGTTTTGGGCTAGATGAGTGGTGCTCAGGGCTTACTCCTAGCTCGATGCTCAGGGGCCATTAGTGATGTTGGGATTAAACGCTGGTCGCTGGTCGGCTGCAGGCATATAGGTGCCTTGCCCTTGAACTAACTTTCCAACCCCAATTTTCATTCTTAATGATCTTGACAGCCAGGTGAGGCTAAATGACTATCAGATTACACTAAGTTGTTCAGAGATAACTTAACTAAACCCTAGTTTCTTAAACTGTAGGTGAGAACCCTTATGGATAAATAATTAAAAACACCTTGTTTAAAATAAATTTATTTTTACTACCAGTAAATGTTTGATATGTATATCTACTACTTTTATACACCTGTATTGTCAGGGATTGCATAAAAATTCCTTGGGAGAAAACAAATTGCAAGTGGAGAAAGTTTAAGAAACTCTGAATTCATGCACTTATCCACAATTACAAGAGCTAGGAAAAGGGGACAGGAAACTCAACTCAGAATTTAAAACCATTCCAATTAGCTCGCACTATAAGTATTTGCTATAAAGATTTTTCTTCATTATTTTTCCTTTGTTTCTCTGTGCTTAGGGATGGTGCTTTAGGGATCACTCCTGACAATACTATAGGTGCCAGGGATCAAACCAGGGTTGGCAAATGTAAAACAAGTGTCTTGCTTTCTGTGCATACAATCTCTGGGTCCCATGATTTTTCACCTTTAACTGCTATGGTAATATATGGCAGTCTTAGAGAAGTAATATATTATAAATTGAAGTGCTCAGATATAGGTCCCTACACAAAGAAAATACAGCAAAGAGATGTAGTTAGGATGTTTATAGCTCAGCTTAGTACAAACAAGTAACATGCTTAGCAAGCATAGCATGCAAAAAATTGCAGATGAACATAAAATAAACCTATATCCTGTGCTGCCACATTTGGAGAGGTAACACACATCCAATTGTGCCAGACAGGACAATGAAATACCTCTAGTTTTCTTGAGGTCCAGGGAAATTTCCTTAATAGTGAATTCAGTGTGAAATGGTGCAATTTGTTCACGGAGAATCAAAAGATGCTTTATTAGGAAAAGTTGTCCATCAATCTGAGTCTAAAGTATAGGACAGAAAAATTAGAATTATCACAGATTAAGTAAAAAAATAGTATTCTATGATACACATGCTATTAATCAACATTAATATACCTATATAGCCCATAATCTAACTTCATAGTATGAAAACTTTATTTTTGGGCCACACCTGGTAGTACTCAGGGCTTACTCCGGGCTCTGTGTTTGTGACCACTCCTGGTAAGCTAGGGAAACCACTTGGGGTGCCAAGGATCAAAGCAAGGGTTGGCAAGTGACCTGTCAGCTGTACATTGCTCTGGCCCCAGAAACTCTTATTACACAGTGAACTCTCTCTAAAAACTCCATAATAAACAGAGGCATCTGGGAGAAAAAAACTTGCTTTAAACTTACTAACATTGCCACTAAGTAAATTCTTAAAAATCAAATCATGCGCTAGCCTAGGACGGACCGCGGTTCGATCCCCCGGCGTCCCATAGAGTCCCCCAAGAAGCCAGGAGCAACTTCTGAGCGCATAGCCAAGAGTAACCCCTGAGCGTCACAGGGTGTGGCCCAAAAACCAAAAAAAAAAAAAAAATCAAATCAGACAAAAAGTAAAAAAGTAACTCTTAGAAAGAGAGGTCAAATCTATTTTCACTTGGTGCAGATGCAAATGAGGTAATAGGGTCTATTAACAGCAGAGAGAAAAATGTAGATAAACCAGTTCAAAAGAGGATCAAGAGTCTGACCTCTCAGTTTCTGTTCTGTAACATGGTTTTAACTATGGTCAAAGAGGTTTCAAGATCCAGATCATCATAAATATTCCCAATTATACAAAAGTACACTGCCCTGATAGCTTTGCAAACCTCTAAGCATCCAATTCAGCTCCACGCATCAGCTCCAGGCCAATCATCACCAGGGGAAACCCCCAAAGTCCCCCAACCCACTCTCAGGATTGCTGGAAGTGGCCTCTACATAAAAATCTGGTCTTATCTGGCTCCAGTTTCCTCTTTGATTCTGGAGAACAGCTCTTGCCAGGTATGGGGTTTGGGGAGGCTCCACCACAGCCTTTCTCCCTAGCCTGGGGAGTGCTGGGAGGCTTGGCAGGCCCCCAGCCATCCTTGTCTTTTTCCCCTGACTCCAGGCCTTCCCTGGGTGCCAGCTCAGATGGCCAGAAGTGGGTTCAGGTGGACTCTTAGTGGTCCTCAGGTTCCCCCCTCCCTCCGTACTCCAGGGGGGAGGTGCATGGGGAGGAGGGCGGGCAGACATTTGGCTTCCGATTTCCTCCTTGATTCTGGAGACCAGCTCTTGCCAGGTATAGGGTTTTTCTCCCCTGGACTTAAGTCTTTCCCAGGGCACCGGTCTAGGTGGACTCTATAGGGGTCAACAGGCTTTCCCCCTATCTCTCCCTACACTAATGGGAATGCGCTCCGGAAGGAGAGCAGGCTGTTCTTGCACTGGTTTATGTTGGGACAGTCAGTAGAAATTTTTTCTCTTTGTTTTCATATTGATAGTATTGTGTGCATATATTCTATATATTCCATAATATCCATCTTGTATTGGGACCTTGATACTGCCCTACAAAGCTCATTTCTAATATTTTACTGCCTCAGTCCCAACCCTTACTTCCCCCCATCCTCCCATGTAGGTGCAGCTAATGACATGAAGCTCACCACATAGAGTGATAAGTGCAGTTAGAGAAATAACTACACTGAAAACTATCATAACAATGTGAATGAATGAGGGAAAAAGAAAGCCTGTCTCGAGTACAGGTGTGGGTGGGGTGGGGAGTAGGTAGATCTAGGAAATTGGTGATGGGAATCCTGCACTGGTGAAGGGGGGTGTTCTTTACATGACTGTAATCATATAACTACAATTATATTTGTAATCACGGTGTTTAAATAAAGATAATTTAAAAAAAAATCTGGTCTTTTTTTTATATCCTAGGAGCCCAAATACACAATGTAGAAAAGCCCTGTGCATCCCTATGTTCTTCACAGCACTATTCACAATATCCAGCATCTAGAAACAATCTAAGTACCCTAGAACAGATGAGAGGATAAAGAATCAATGATAAGTCTACACAATAAAATACTATGCAGCTGTTAGGGGGAAAAAGTCATGAAATTTTCTCATACATGATGGATATGGAGATTAGGCTGAATAAAGTGAGTCAGAGGGAGAGGGATAGATAAAATGGTTGCACTCACTTATGGGATGTAAAAAAAAAAAAAATAGAGTATATGGTAATAATATCCAGAGACAATAGAGACCAGGGCAAAAAGGACCAGTCCGTGGTAGGAAGCTTCCCACAAAGAGCAGGGGAGTGCAGTTAGGGTAGAGAAGGGACCACTATGGCAATGATATAGTTGGAAATGATATCACTCTGGCCAAGAAATAGGTGCTGAAAGGAGATAAAGTTGATAGGCATAATAATCGTCACTAACAATTCTGCAAAACACACTGTCTAAAATGGGGAGGGAAGAGAGGAAGGGGGAGAGGGAGAGAGAGAGAGACAGAGAGACAGAGACAGAGAGAGAGAGACAGAGAGAGAGAGACTCTGCCCCATTAGCAGGTGGAAGGGAGGGTGCCTGGGAAACTGGAGACTTTGGTGGTGGGTAATGTACACTGGTGAAGAGTGATATACATTGCACAACTGAAATTCAATCATGAATAACTGTATCTGTGGAAAAGAAACAACTGTATTATGAACAACCTTGTAACCATGGTGTTTAAATAAGCAATTAATTTTAATAAATTGGGTCATTTATTTCTTCCTGAGAATGCCAGAAATACATATTCACTGCAAAAATCTGAGGGGAAAATATAGCAGAAAAAGAAAAGCCATTCACTTGTCACACCAAAATTCTATTTTAGTTTTTAATGCATGTTTTCATTACATAGTTAAAGCCATAGTGTGTGTCTGACTCATGTACGGCAGGTTTGAGGTGTGGGGCTTAACTTTTCTCTCATTTTAAAAATTTAACAACTGTACAATATTCCACTACAGGGAATCAGTCACCCCAATTTACCTGATTACTCCTCTACTACTAGATTCATGCTTACAAATGTACCTGGTAGAAAATGTGATTGTAGAGACTCAAAAATGATATCTTAAATATATACCTTTCAAACTCTCCAGGCCTGCTTATCAAAATTTCAACTCTTCATTCCACAAATGAGAAAATGTAATTTTCACAAACAGTGGGCATGCTTCTCTAACACAAGGACCCTAAATTCCGTGTGAGGGGATTTCTTTTTGTAACCATCTAAAAGACTTAAAGTTAAAAATCAAGTTGGGGGCCCAGAGATATAGCACAGTGGTGTTTGCCTTGCAAGCAGCCGATTCAGGACCAAAGGTGGTTGGTTCGAATCCCGGTGTCCCATATGGTCCCCCGTGCCTGCCAGGAGCTATTTCTGAGCAGACAGCCAGAAGTAATCCCTGAGCACAGCTGGGTGTGGCCCCAAAAAACAAACAAAAACAAAAACAAAAAACAAAAAAATCAAGTTGGGGGGCCGGAGAGATGGCATGAAGGTAAGGCGTTTACCTTTCATGCAGAAGGTCATCGGTTCGAATCCCGGCGTCCCATATGGTCCCCCGTGCCTGCCAGGAGCAGTTTCTGAGCACAGAGCCAGGAAAAACCCCTGAGCACTGCCGGGTGTGACCCAAAAACCACACACAAAAAAAAAAATCAAGTTGGGGGGAGCTAGAGCGATAGCACAGCAGTAAGGCGTTTGCCTTGCACATGACAAATACAGGACAGACCCCAGTTCGAATCCCAGCATCCCATATGGTGCCCCGAGCCTGCCAGGAGTAACCCCTGAGCACCACCAGGTGTGACCCAAAACCAAAAAAAAAAAAGTCAAGTTGGTAAGTCTAAGATCACAAAGGTTCACAAGTTTTGGACACTCAAAGTGGCAAAGACATTCTAGCTGTTGACATCCCTCCCATACCCACTTCTCTAGGAGCAGACAGGTATTCAGGCAGGTCTATTTTTTGTTTAACTGGGTCTTCCACTCAGTGGTGTGTGTATGACAGTGTCCAGTGCCACTTCTGGAATGATCAGCCTGACAGAGCAGGGTTGCAGTTGCAAGGGGCCTTGGCCCTCAGTGCTCAGGGTCATACTGTCAAGGATTGTATGCAGGGCCTCACACAGGCCAGGTAGAGCTCTCCCTCAAGAAATCTGGTGGGGAGGGCCGGGAAGGTGGCGCTAGAGGTAAGGTGTCTGCCTTGCAAGCGCTAGCGTAGGACGGACCGCGGTTCGATCCCCGGTGTCCCATATGGTCCCCCAAGCCAGGGGCGATTTCTGAGCACATAGCCAGGAGTAACCCCTGAGCGTCAAACGGGTGTGGCCCAAAAACCAAAAAAAAAAAAAAAAAAGAAATCTGGTGGGATCAGGGATTAAGCTCACAGCCTCAGGTTGGCCAAGCCACTGAGCCATGCATGCTTTTGGGTCCCAAAGTACCAAAGTATGTGAGGCTAGTGAGCAGTGCTCAGTGTGCAGAGGCCTGAGGTGCTGAACATCAGAGTCCCATATCTCACACAGGCAAGAATCATTCCCAGCCCCACTAAGGAAGTTTTTTGTGTGAAAAATTAATGAGAACAAAATTTTGCCACCATATGTACTTCATTCCCCCACAAAAATCAAGGGTGGTGATTGAAGCACAAGCCAATTGCTCCTTCAGTCCTACATCCCTTCCTAAGTAAAATCTGAGTAACAAACTCAGGGCAACTACTTCTAGTCGTACAACACAACTGCCTATTCCCAATGGTTGATTTCCTCCAGCTAAGGGCACTCATCTATCTAAGCCATCATTGGGGAGATGACCAGAAAATGCCACAGGGGCTGGAGCTCTTGTACAGTGGTAGGGCACTTTCCTTGCACAAAGCTGACCTGAATTTGATGCCAGCATCCCATATGGTCCCATAAGCTCCACCAGAAGTGATTTTTTAGTGAAGAGTCAGAAGTAATCTGAGTTGGGTGTGGCCCTCAAAGCAAAAAAATTTTTAAATTTAAAAAAAGAAAGAACCTGCCACATTTGGGGCCAGAGAGATAAAAGAGCAGGAAAGGCGCTTGTTTGCCACATAGCTAACCTAGGTTTGATCCTGGATACCATATATGGTGTCCAGAGCATCACAAGAGTGATCCCTAAATGCAGAGCCAGGAGTAGTAAGCTTTAAGCACACTGAAAATTGGGGGAGGAGAAGGAGAAAGATAAAAAGTCACATTTTCATGAAAAAACCATCAATATTCCAGGTCAATAGCAGCTCAGTATTTTCCCAGCTGCTCAGGCTATAGCCAGAAACATTTATCCCACAGAATTTACACCTCAAGTACATTTTAGGCATTTCAACAAAGTTAGTGTTCATAGACAGCACAGTCTCTTCTACTAAGCTTCTCTAAAACAGTTTCAAAATTAAATACATTAAATTCCACTGCATTTAATGGTCTACATTTCTGTACCTATAAATACACAATAAATAAATACACTATGCAACCCGTATTTATTACATGTAATAAATACATCATCATTTCATCAAACCTTGTTTTTGCTGATAGAATCTGATGCTACAAGCAAGGACTGAATGCAGGCAGACAAGGCTTCCTGGGAGAGTCCTTGGAACACTGCCCTCTGGTGAGACAAAAGAGAAATGTCAAGCTGTAACAGATAAAAAATTCGACAACCATGACCTGAAGAGTAAAGAACAGCGCTTGCTGGCCCCCTTCTGTTGGACTGATTTATTTTATTTTATTTTATTTATTTATTTATTTATTTTTGGTTTTTGGGTCACACCTGGCAGCGCTCAGGGGTTACTCCTGGCTCTACGCTCAGAAATCGCTCCTGGCAGGCTCAGGGGACTATATGCGATGCTGGGATTCAAACCACCTTCCTTCTGAGTCTAAGGCAAACATCTTATCGCCATGCTATCTCTCCAGCCCCAGGACTGATTTCTTATTAGCTGTATTCCTCCCAACATTTCCTAGTCCCAAGCCTATCTACATGACACAGCTCTGAAATGGTATCTTCCGATGCTCCTGGAATACCTCCCGAGTTTTCCAGAATTTATCAAGCTGGCTCTATGCTCCAGGCGATGGCATAGTGGTGAAGCACAAGTGAAAGTGGTTCTTCCCTCTCAGGAATTACTCCTGGCTGTGCTCAGGAAAACCCTATGGGATGGTGGGGATCAGACCAGGTTCGCCATGTGCAAGGCAAGCACCCTACCCACTGTACTATCTCTCTGGTTCCATGTTATGTGCTGTTTTATCAAATATGTAAAAACCAAACTTCCCATAAATATATTAATAAATCTTTACTAAAAATGTATCACAAATCATTTTTTAATATAAAGTACTGCATCAGTTTTACTGGAAAAAATTGTTCAATAGTGAAAACATCAACGAATAAGGAATTGGGGGGACGCAGAGAAATAATGCAGGGGATAAGGTGCTGCCTTGCACATGGACAACCTGTTTTGATCCCCAACACCCCATATGGTCCTCAAAAAAATGCCAGGAGTGAATTCTGAACAGAGCCAGGAAAAAGTAAGCCCTAAGCACCACCAGGCATGGCCTGAAATCTGAATGAATAAATGAATGAATGAATGAATAAGAAACTCATGTGTCTAAATTATGAATATGGTGTGAATTAATAAAATAATGTAATACTAAAGAAAGTACTAAAATTCTATTAATTTCTATTATGAAATTTATGAAAACATGAAATTTCTATTATGAAAAAAAATATAGCAAAAATAGAACTAAGTATTGCAAAATAGTTTGATATATCATATATAAAATCAACTATTAGGGACCGGGATTGTGTTCGATCCCCAGTATCCCATAATGTCCCCTAAGCCTGCCATGTATACTTTCTTAGCTCAGAGCCAGAGTAACACCTCAGTGCTGCTGTACTACCTCCCCAACCTGCAAAATTCATTTTTAAAGGTGAACTGAAGCTGAGTTTTATAAATTAGTTTGGCAGCAAACTCTTTGCTGATGGAAAATAAACGTAGACAAATTTAATCTTTCACGGATTGATAAATCTTATGAAACTAGAATGCTTAAAATAACTGTTGCCTGAAATCAATGCATATTGAGCTGGTATTTTGAAAAGGTTCTGTTAATGTAAGCAAAAAAAAAACTATAATTAGTCCATAGTTAATAACACATTGATCTTAACACTGCTTGCTAAAGATGCTGACTTTGGCTGAGTATGGAACTAAATTAAAGAAGTTGCATTTAATAGGGAGAGAATACTATACCTACGTGACATGGGTTGTGCCATTCTTCTCTATCTTTTTTTATCTATAAGTTCAGACATGAATTAAATCATAGTTTTTCATTTATTTTTCATAGATACCTTTTTTTTTTTTTTTGGTTTTTGGGTCACACCCAGCGGTGCTCAGGGGTTACTTCTGGCTGTCTGCTCAGAAATAGCTCCCGGCAGGCACGGGGGACCATATGGAACACCGGGATTCGAACCAACCACCTTTGGTCCTGGATCGGCTGCTTGCAAGGCAAACGCCACTGTGCTATCTCTCCAGGCCCTCATAGATACCTTTGGAAAAACATTTTTAAAAAAGTATGTGTCCTCAATAAAACACATAAAATCTTGCATTCTCACTTTTGTCAACAATTTCAAGGTATTCATAAACTGCACAAAATCCATTAGCAGATTCTAAGGGTCTATAGATTGCTCAAGAATTCTTAAAACATGGAGGGATATTTGGTACATTGGTGATGGGAATGTTGCACTGGTGATGATGGGTGTTCTTTACCTGACTGAAACCCAACCATAATCATGTTTTGTAATCAAAGTGTTTCAATAAAATTTAAAAAAGGGGGGGGGGCAGGAGAGAAAGCACAGCGGCGTTTGCCTTGCAAGCAACCGATCCAGGACCAAAGGTGGTTGGTTCGAATCCTGGTGTCCCATATGGTCCCCTGTGCCTGCCAGGAGCTATTTCTGAGCAGACAGCCAGGCGTAACCCCTGAGCACTGCCAGGTGTGACCCAAAAACAAAACAAAACAAAAAAAAAAGGCGGGGGGGGGGGTGTCGGAGAGGTAGCGCTAGAGGTAAGGTGTCTGCTTTGCAAGCGCTAGCATAGGACGGACTGTGGTTTGATCCCCTGGCATCCCATATGGTTCCCCAACCAAGCCAGGAGTGATTTCTGAGCGCATAACCAGGAGTAACTCCTGAGCGTCAAACAGGTGTGGCCCAAAAACCAAAACAAAAAACAAAAAACGTGGACTAAGGAGATAGGTAAAGGACTAGAACACATATTTTGTATGCAGGAGCCCTGGATTCAATCCCCAGTAGTACCTGGTCCCCAAATACCATGCTGGAGTTAATTTTAAATGATTCTATTTAATACCAAAGTACTGTATCACACTCTCAAAATAAAATTAAAACATTTCAAGTGCAAGAGTAAGCAATATATAGTTAAAAAGATTTTACACACATACATCTATGCATCTGTACAATTTGGAAAGGCAGACAAGAGTTCTCCGAACTGTAGGGTACCACATTCCATGAAGATCTGCTGGAGAAATTGTGCTCTGTGGTTTAGGATTGAGAGATTCTGTTGAACCTAAAAACCCAAATGGAAATAATAATAAAAAGACACATTTCATACATGTGTAGATTTAGCTTATTTGCCTGGTATCTATAAATGGCTTCTTTTGATTACCTACCCAAAACTAGAGGAATGCATTTTTCCTATCCCACTACCCCATCCCTGTCCTTCTCACATTTTTAATCAAATATGTTACCCCCCCCAAAAAAAAAATTAGTGGCAGGGAAGACAACACAGCAAGCAAAAACCCACATGCATACATATAGATTTTTCCACCTTCACATCATACTCAGCCCTAATCACACTTCCTGAAAGATCAATAATCTTTCTGGAATGAACAACTTATACAATTATACACAATGTCATAATAATCTGTAAGTGCAGTTGTTTTTAATACCCCACTTTTTCTGAACCCACTTTTCTACCCTTAAAACTCATCTTCTTAAATAAATTTGATTCCATTTTCCCCTGGTTCAAAAGTATCTCAAAAGACCTTTAGCATGTCTCTCAACACTGAACTATATCTGTGGATTACTCTCCCATCACCACCACCACCATAAAGTGTTGGCTTCTCAAGACAGGTAATTTTCATTCCTGGGACATGGCAACAAAAGCTGATTAGTGAATCAATGTTAGAAGTTAAAGCATCAGGGGGTCGGTGAGGTGGCGCTAGAGGTAAGGTGTCTGCCTTGCAAATGCTAGCCAAGGAAGGACTGCAGTTCTATCCCCCGGCGTCCCATATGGTCCCCCCAAGCCAGGGGCAATTTCTGAGCACTTAGCCAGGAGTAACCCCTGAGCATCAAACGGGTGTGGCCCAAAAACCAAAAAAAAAAAAAGAAGTTAAAGCATCAGAGCATACCAGATTTCTTTAGACTGTTGGATTCTGCTTCTTCTAATTGAACATCTGAAAACGAAGTCTCTGAAGGCACCTTCTTCTGTTCATCTTTTAAACTCTGTGCAATTTCCTGTAGAGAAAGCAGGAGATACATCAAAGTATAGTTTTTATCTACTTTCAGCAGTTTAAACACATTCTAACTATAAAGTAGGTTTTTTGATAAAGGCAATAAATAATATAATAGAACAATTAAAACAGCTTTGCCAAGACAACATGTAACAGGATGTAATTCAGCACTGCTTTTCTGAATGCAAGAGGTGCTGGGTTTCTCTTTCATTGTACATTTCTTTTTTTTATCTCTGATTTAAAATGTTTAAGTATAACTTAGGTGTGAAGATTTTTTTTTTTTTTTTTTTTGGTTTTTGGGCCACACCCGGCGGTGCTCAGGGGTTACTCCTGGCTGTCTGCTCAGAAATAGCTCCTGGCAGGCACATGGGACCATATGGGACACCGGGATTTGAACCAACCACCTTTGGTCCTGGATCGGTTGCTTGCAAGGCAAACGCTGCTGTGCTATCTCTCCGGGCCCAGGTATGAGGATTTTTAAAATAGTGTCAACATTCTGATTTCGATGTACAAAGTTAATGCACTCTCACCACTAGAAGTGCCTAAAATGTTCTAAAGCACTGCTCTGACCATCCAGAGCTCTCAGGCGTTACTCCTAGCTCTGCACTCAGAAATTACTCCTGGCAGGCTCAGGGGATCATAGGGGATCAGATATGGGTCAGCTGCATGCAAGGCACACATTTTAACTGCTGTGTTATAGCTATGACCCGTATAGCACTGTTCTTATGTTACTTCTAGTTTTCCTTCATCCCTCACTACTGTCATAAATAGTAGTCATTGGTATTAACAGAGTTTAAATGAATCAAGGGGTAACTCTCCCTTATATAAACATTCCATGCAGGTTATAGAGATGCTCTGACTTCAAGTGGGTAGAACTAAACTCCCACCCTTTAACCCTTTAAGTATGGGCTGCACACAAGATGCCACTTTGACTCTATAGAGGACAGGCAAAGAAATGAGGATAAACAGTTAACATGCTAGAGGAGAAAAAATTAGAAAAAAATAGTGATCAAGATCAGTATCAACAGCACTAAGTCATACTGATAGCACAGATATTGAAAGTGGCACTTCCTCTCTGGTTCTCCACTATAACAACAGTCAAATCCAAGAGAAAAACAGTTAAAGGAGCATATTGCTCTTGGGTTTCATGATTTAACATCATACAAAAAAAAAAGTAAGTCAAGAAGCTGACATAGGCAAGCAAAGTTCAAGAAAACAAATAATAACGTGGTATTTTAAATGGGGTCTTATAACCAAAAAGCATTATATAAATAAAAAGAAAACAGGGGGCCAAAGTGATAGCACATGGGTAGGATATTTGTCTTGCACACAGCCCACCTGAGTTCAATTTTTGGCATAGTGTATGGTCCCCCGAGCCTGCCAGGAGCAATTTCTAAAAGCAGAGGCTGGGTATGGCCCAACACCTCCCCAAAATATTGAAGATGGGATAATACAAGTCAATTATAAATTTCTTTCTACTTTTGCTTATATTGGAAACATCCATTTAAAAGTTTTTAGGGGTGGGCCCGGAGAGATAGTACAGCAGCGTTTGCCTTGCAAATAGTCGATCCAGGCCAAAGGTGGTTGGTTCGAATCCCGGTGTCCCATATGTCCCCCCCCCCCACCCCGTGCCTGCCATACTGAGCAGACAGCCAGGAGTAACCCCTGAGCACTGCCAGGTGTGGCCCACCCCCCCCCCGCAAAAAAAAAAGTTTTTGGGGGAGGGGTAAGCGATAACACAGTGAATAGAGTGCCTGCCTATCAACCTAAGATCAATCCCCAGGATCCCACATAGTCCCACAAGTTTGCCAGGAGTGTTTCTATGCAGAGCCAGGAGTAACCCCTGAGCACTGCCAGGTGTGGCCCCCAAACCAAAAACAAACAAATAATTACATTATTGGAGCCTGACTGTTAATACAGGGGATTTGGTATTTGCCAACATAGCCAACACTGATTTATTTCCCAGTACACTAAATGGTTGCTTAAGAAACACCAGAAGTTGGAGCCCGGAGAGATAGCACAGTGGTGTTTGCCTTGCAAGCAGCCGATCCAGGATCAAAGGTGGTTGGTTCGAATCCCGGTGTCCCATATGGTCCCCCATGCCTGCCAGGAGCTATTTCTGAGCAGACTGCCATGAGTAACCCCTGAGCACCGCTGGGTGTGGACCAAAAACCAAAAAAAAAAAAAAAAAGAAACAACAGAAGTGATCCCTGAGCCCAGAGCTAGGAGTGACTCCTGATCACTGCCAGATGTGAATCAAACAAATGCTCCTCCATATGAAAAATTAATAAAAATAAAATTTTTATGTTTTAAGTTCTTTCCAAATTAGTGTAGGAAAAAAAGAAACTCTGTTACATTATTTGTAGTAATCTAAATTGGTACACCTATATAGAAAACGTGAAAATTCTTTCAAACAATAAAAATGATGGGGGGCCGGGCGGTGGCGCTAAAGGTAAGGTGCCTGCCTTGCCTGCGCTAACCTTGGATGGACCGAGGTTCGATCCCCCGGTGTCCCATATGGTCCCCCAAGCCAGGAGCAACTTCTGAGCGCATAGCCAGGAGTAACCCCTGAGCGTTACCGGGTGTGGCCCAAAAACCAAAAAAAAAAAAAAAAAAAAAAAAAAGATGGGTCCGGCAAGGTGGCGCTAGAGGTAAGGTGTCTGCCTTGCAAGCGCTAGCCAAGGAAGGACTGTGGTTCAATCCCCCGGCGTCCCATATGGTCCCTCCAAGCCAGGGGCAATTTCTCAGCGCTTAGCCAGGAGTAACCCCCGAGCATCAAACAGGTATGGCCCGAAAAACAAAACAAACAAATGGGGCCGGAGAGATAGCACAGCAGAGATAGCACAGCAGCGTTTGCCTTGCAAGCAGCCGATCCAGGACCAAAGGTGGTTGGTTCGAATCCCGGTGTCCCATATGGTCCCCCGTGCCTGCCAGGAGCTATTTCTGAGCAGACAGCCAGGAGTAACCCCTGAGCACTGCCGGGTGTGGCCCAAAAACCAAAACAAAACAAAAAAAAAAAAAAAAAAAAAAAAACAACAATAAAAATGAGAAGGTTGGGGCCGGGCGGTGGCGCTAAAGGTAAGGTGCCTGCCTTGCCAGCACTAGCCTAGGACGAACCGCGGTTCGATCCCCCGGTGTCCCATATGGTCCCCCAAGCCAGGAGCGACTTCTGAGCGCATAGCCAGGAGTAACCCCTGAGCTTACGGGTGTGGCCCAAAAACAAAAACAAAAACAAAAAAAAAAAAAAAAAGAGAGAAGGTCAGGGGCCAGAGCAACAGCGCAGCAGTAGGGCGTTTGCCTTGCACACTGCCAATCCAGGACTGACTCAGTTCGATCCCTGGAGTCCCATATGGTTCCCAGAGCCAGGAGCAATTTCTGAGTGCATAGCCAGGAGTAACCCCTGAGCGCCACTGGGTGTGGCCCAAAAACCCAAAAGAGAGGAGAGAAAGAGAAGAGAGAAGAAGAGAGAGAGTGGGAGAGGGAGTGGGAGAGGGAGAGAGAGAGAGGGAGAGGGAGAAGGAGATGGAGAGAAAGAAAGAGAGAAAGAGAGAGAGGGCGAGGGGGAGAGAGAGGGAGGGAGAGAGAGGGAGGGAGAGAGAGGGAGGGAGATAGGGGGAGAGAGAGAGGGAGGGAGAGAGAGGGAGGGAGAGAGAGGGAGGGAGATAGGGGGGAGAGAGAGAGAGAGAGAGAGAGAGAGAGAGAGAGAGAGAGAGAGAGAGAGAGAGAGAGAGAGAGCGAGCGCCCAGGTTTGATCCCTGGTACCCAATATGGTCTTCTGAGCACTACCAGGCGTAATCACTGAGCAGCATCATATGTAGCCCAAACACCAGTCAATTAAAGTGGGTAAGATAATAGGCACCTGGCATAGGTGAAAAATTAGAATAATAAATGCCAGAAACTATCACTAACATTACTACTGTAAATAACAGTACCTCAATTAAAAGGGGGTGGGACCGGAGAGATAGCACAGCAGGAGGGCATTTGCCTTGCAAGCAGACAATCCAGGATGGATGGTGGTTCGAATCCCACACCCCATATGATCCCCCGTGCCTGCCAGGAGTGATTTCTGAGTGCAGAACCAGGAGTAACCCCTGAGTGCTGCATGATGTGACTCAAAAATCAAAAAAAAAAAAAAAAAAAAAGGAGGGGGTGAAAAATTCATATGATCTACTGACACCACTCTTAGGCATTTATCTAAAAAACAAGAAAACACCCCTGAAAAAAAAAGTAGTATTATTCACAATACCCATAAACCAAAATCAATGTATATGCCCAACAAATATAGAATTAGATAAAGAAATTATATGAATATGACTCTGACATTAATAGGATGACAATATGTCCTTTGGATCAAAATGGACTGACTCTGAGGTAATTAAGACAAATTAAATAGGGAAATAAAATCAGATGATTTAGTCATATGTAGACTATGAATTACAAAGCAAACAATCTGGCAAAAATAAAAAGATTTCTAGACCCAGTGAAAATTATAGTGGTTCCTAGAGGGATGTGGGTGGAAAGAATTTAAAGAGCTCTTTTTTGTGTGTTGAGTCTGCATTGAACTCTGAAGGGAAAAGAGGGGTGGCAAGTTGACAAGCTTCTCAAGCTCCCTCAAGCTCCATAATACAATAAACCAAGTATGTCAATAAAAACATAAAATGTAAAAGTACATTTTATATTATTTATGGAACAAAAATACTTTAGCATTCTGAACTTTTTTTTTCAGTGCCAGGGGTTGAACTCAAGGACTTGCAAATGCAAGGTATATGAATCATTTTCCCAGTCCCTTACAAATAATTTAAACATTATTCACTTCTTGAAAAAAAAATAATAAAAATACACTTGTGACTGAGAAATCTGTGAGATAAACTAAATGTCCAAATCACTAATTAGACATTAACACTATTTAACTCTGAGAGAAGATCTCTAGGCTTCTGATGAGAAAACAAAGACATAGAATTATATCACCATCAACTATAATAGCTCCTGTGTTATCAACCTATCTATGCCACTTTAAAAATGATCACTAAGAGGACAGATATATATAGTACAGATGAAAAGCCACTTGCCTTACATGCAGCCAACCAAGTTAAATGCCTGGTACCTCATATGGTCCCCCTGTACCACCTGAGTGATCTGTGAGCACAGTGTCAAGAGTAAGCACTGCCAGATGTGGCCCAAAAATAAAAACAAAACAAGTAAAAATCAAAAAATGATCACCTGGCTCAGAGCAACAGTACAGCAGGTAGGTTCTTGCCTTGCATGTCATTGCCCCAAATTCAATCCCAAACACCTAGTATGGTCCACCGAGCACTACCAGAAGTAACTCCTGAGTGCAGAACCAGGAGTTACCCAAGCATCACTGGATGTGTTCCCCAAAAGAAGGACAAAACAAACAAACAAACAAACAAAAAAAACACTGAAAGAGTAATCAGAAAAAGTAATAATCCAATATAAAAACGGAAAATGTAGGAGTGAGAGAAATAGCTCAACAGGCTTATATACAGCTTTTTCACTGGAAGCCTGATACAAACATGGTCCCCTGAGAACTTGCTAAGCACAACTGTTGAACACGGAACCAAGATAGACCTCTGAATACTGCTGGCTGTAGTTCAAAATAAAACAAATCAGAAAACTGAGAATACTATTTCCTAGAAAAGGAAAGGAACCAAATATAGTTTATAGATTCCATCTGGAAGAAAAAATCTAACCAATTCTTTTCATGATTCAGTGCTTAATTTCATTTCTTTTTTTTTTTTGGTTTTGGTTTTTGGTTTTTGTTCCACACCCGGCGATGCTCAGGGGTTACTCCTGGCTGTCTGCTCAGAAATAGCTCCTGGCAGGCACGGAGGACCATATGGGACACCGGGATTCAAACCAACCACCTTTGGTTCTGGATCGGCTGCTTGCAAGGCAAACAAACACCGCTGTGCTATCTCTCCAGACCCTTAATTTCATTTCTTAGGCTTTATTGCAAATAAATATATCTTAAACTTATGGTAGAGAAAAAAAAAGAATAATGAAATGTTTTACTAGTAAAACACCCAAAAGTCAGGGGCAAAAGGAGATAATTAAGAGAGGAGACCCTACCTCCATCATTACTAACTTATCAGGATACGCCAGATCTCCAGGAGCTGGTTTATAGCCTGTGATGTCTGTCTGGATGTAGATGTGTGTTCGATAGACTAGCCGCTCCTGTACATCTTCTAACATCTGCTTCACTCCTGCTGCAAATGCCCCCAGTTGTTCAGCTGATTAAAAAAAAAAAAGTGCAATTATCCATTCCTTTAGATATAGAAAAATACTTTCTTTTAACAATCAAAAATATTAATTTGTCATTCAATATTAGAATGAACCATTTTTGCTTCAGAAGCCGTGTCTAGGGCTCCATTGGTAGCACAGCAGCAGGTATTTGCTTTGCATGCAGCTGACCCAGGACGAACACAGGTTCGATTCCCGGCATTCCATATGGTCCCCCAAAACAGGAGCAATTTAGAGCGCAGAACAGGGAGTAACTCCTGAGTGGACTGGGTGTAGGCCCCCCCCAAATAAAGAAACTATGTCTATATTCAATTTCAGTACGATTTTTTTTGGGGGGGTTTCACACCCAGCAGTGCTCAGGGGTCACTCCTGGCTCTACGCTCAAGAAATCGCTCCTGGCAGGCTCGGGGGACCATATGGGATGTCGGGATTCGAACCACCTTCCTTCTGCATGCAAGGTAAACGCCTTACCACTATGCTATCTCTCCAGCCCCAACTTAAGGGTTTTTAACGTGGTGCATTAGATAAGAGCTCTACTTCTACCTCTACAGAAAGCGCTCTACCTCCAAGCTATCTCGAGGGCTCCTTTTTATCTCAAGTGTCCACATTGTCTCAACTATACATTGGACAGACTGTAACAATTAAATCGTATTATAAAAAAAAAAACCTTAAGGGTTGGAATCATAGCACAGAGGAAAGGGCACTTGCCTTTCAAGCGACTTACCCAGGTTTAATTTCTGTAACCCAACAGAGTGCCCCAATCCCTCCAGAAGTGATCCCTGAGCAACTCCGAGTATAGCCCCCCCAAAAAAACAAAAAGTATTAATACATTTCAATTTGCTCAATTTTAAAGTTGGAAAATAAAATTGTTCCTATCTACTACTTCTGAGGCCTTGTGAAACTATTTCTCTTACTAATACAAAAATTAAAAGAATTTAAAGTATTTTGCATTTTTTTATAACTTAATTTACAATTTCTTCAGACCTTTCCTTATGGAGGCTTATGGCAGTTTATTTTGTATTATTCCACATTACAAAAAAATTGAGATGATTATTAAACATTATCATAAAGTGAAAAAGTAAAAAATATAATGAAAAGGTTTTTTTTTTTTTTTTTTTAGAATTTTCTCATCTCTATGCCACTAAGGGAGAGATACATAAATAAAAATTCCTAAAGCGGGGCCAGGAAGGTGGCGCTAGAGGTAAGGTGTCTGCCTTGCAAGCACTAGCGTAGGACGGACCGCGGGCGGTTCGATCCCACGGTTTGATCCCTCGGCGTCCCATATGGTCCCCCCAAGCCAGGGGCGATTTCTGAGCGCATAGCCAGGAGTAACTCCTGAGCAAAACGGGTGTGGCCCCCCCAAAAAAAAAAATTCCCAAAGCTTGGAGAGTTGGAACTACCATACAGATATCTTTAGGAAAATTAGTCAATGACAAATCAAAACTTGAAAAGCTGTGTTTTCTTTTTTGCTTTTTAAAGTAAAAACAGGCTTTTATTTGGAAATTCTGAAGATGGGGAGGGAAAGGATAGGAAAGAAGAGAGTAACATTATCAAGAGAACGAGGGCGCTCTCTAAAGGTGGAAGGAGTTCCAGTATACAGCCCTGCCTGAAAGTAGATATATACACATCTCAAGTGAGGAGATACGGATAATGTGTGCATGTGGGCACCATGTTCATGGGCCCAGGGAGCACATGTGCACCTCTTTTATCTAATATTTGGATCACACACACCCAGAAATACTCAGGGCTTACTCCTGACTCTGCATTCAAGGATCTCTCCTGCTGTGCTCAGGCTACACATGGGTGCTAGAGACCAAACCTGGGTCACACAAGTCCAGGAAACACCCTGCTTGCTGTATTATAGCTCCAGTCTCAGAAATGCTTTTCCTTATTTGTAATTTTTTTTTTTTGGTTTTTCGGGCCACACCCGTTTGATGCTCAGGGGTTACTCCTGGCTAAGTGCTCAGAAATTGCCCCTGGCTTGGGGGGACCATATGATACACTGGGTGATCAAACCGCAGTCCTTCCTTGGCTAGCGCTTGCAAGGCAGACACCTTACCTCTAGTGCCACCTCGCCAGCCCCTTTATTTGTAAATTTTAAATATTAATCACTACTATACTTGTATGTTAAAACAATTTATTTGGGCCGGGTGGTGGCGCTAAAGGTAAGGTGCCTGCCTTGCCTGCGCTAGCCTTGGACGGACCGCGGTTCGATCCCCCGGTGTCCCATATGGTCCCCCAAGCCAGGAGCAACTTCTGAGCACATAGCCAGGAGTAACCCCTGAGCGTTACCGGGTGTGGCCCAAAAACAAAAAAAAAAAAAAAAAAACAATTTATTTTTAAACCCAGTAAACAATATAGTTACTTTATATATTCTGGAAACAATATTCTACAAGTGCCTAACCCAAAATTATAAGTAATTTAAAAGTAAAATTAACCCAAAAATAAAAGTAACCCAAATAGTTTTTTGGGTTTTATTTTGGGGGGGGGGGCCACACCTAGTGGCACTTAGGTGCTACTCCTGGCTCTGCACTCAGAAATCGCTCCTGGCAGGCTCAGGGGACCATATGGGATGCTAGGAACTGAACTTAGGTCTGTCCTGGTCAGCCGCATGCAAGGCAAATGCCCTACTGCTGTACTATCTCTCCGGCCCCCAAAATAGTTTTAATTTCTAATCTGAATCATATTTTCAGATTCTTTTTCTATTTAATACAGAAGAATATAAACACTGAATAAGATGACTTTTTCCCTCCCAAAAATGTGGCAAAACATCAAACCCAGGCTTCATGTAATTTAAATGTTAGGGGCCAGACTGACAGTACAGTAGATAGAGCTCTTGCCTTGCACAATGCCAACCAGACAAGAGTTACCCTTGAGCACCACCAGGTGCTGGCCAAAAAACAAAACCAAAAATAATAACTAAATTTTATTTAGTGAGTGGCAATGGAATAAAAGAAATACTGTACATATTCACTAGGGCACTGGTAAAATTAAAAAGAACTTTGAAGTGAACGATTCTCTTTAGTTCTTACCATTGTTCTGTACATGATCTTCAAGCACCTCATTTTTAAGAATCCCACAAAGTTCTGATAAAGTCTCTAAGTGAATAACATGAATAATCAATGGCCTGAAGACATCATACAATGATATACACAGCTTCTCCAAGAGCTCACTAAAAAAAAGAAAATATAAAGTTAATAGTAGTAATCTCTACAGTGGTAATATTTTCTAAATAGCCAAAAATACATCTGGGTCTGAGAGTATAGCACTTAAGTATCTTGTCTTCCATGGGAACAAATATGGTACAATACCCTACCACCAATATATGTTCCTCAGAGCACTGCTAGGAGTCACTCCTGAGTACAGAAACAGAGAAAGCTCCTGAGCACAGCTAGATCAGGTCCAATTCCTCTCAAATAAAATGAATAAATAAAAAGTATCATTTATTGGAGCCTTAGAAATAGTACCTGAAGAGTCTTCTTATAAATTATCTTTTCATGGGGCCGGAGAGATAGCATGGAGGTAAGGCATTTGCCTTTCATGCAGGTCATGACCATCCCATATGGTCCCCCAAGCCTGCCAGGAGCAATTTCTGAGCATAAAGCCAGGAATAGCCCCTGAGTGCTGCCAGGTATGACCCAAAAATAAAAACAAAAACAAACAAAAAAGAGTGCAGAGCCAGAAGTAAACCCTGCTTATTGCAAAAAACAAAAACAAACAAAAAAGTTATCATGTGTTTCTTTAATAAAAACTATAACCCTATGAGAACATAGGAGAACACAGTACCTGGGAAAAAGAAGAAAAGAAAGCTGAAAAAGATATTTGAGATGGTATTTTTACTTTAAAAGCTTAGAATCAATAGTAGTCTTAGCCAACATCAATGTACTTCAACTTTTAACTTATTTGTGTAGTAATCTATGGCCTTTCAAATGAAGTTTTAAATATTTCAGTAAGTTTATAGCCCTTCATATCGTGCATCACCATGAATCAAATAGTAATGCTCTCCAAGAAAGCAGATTCAAAATTCTTAAATGCTGAGTAATTTATATAAATAACATCAAAGTACAGCAAGTATTTTGAGTATTTTAAACAACTGCAAACTTCAAATGTGGTTATCAATATTCTTCATATTGCCTATAGTATTCTTAAGAGAATGTTCTCCAAGAAATAACCCTGAATCTTTGAATAAGTCAAAATAGTTAATATGAAGAAGTCATAAGTCACAAACAACAGATCTGAAAGACACTTTGAAGGTCCAAAGAAGTAGCACAGTGGTAAGGTTCTTGCCTTGTACACAATCAACCCAGGTTCAAATCCTGTGACTGCATATGGTTCCCCAAGCACTGCCAAAAATAAGATCCAAGCATAGATGGTTGTGGCCCCCAAAACAACAAAAATCAATAACTACTTTCCCACTCAACAATATTTTGTTTACACACTTTAAAAAGTCAAAACACTCATCAGTTAATTTTAGAATAATAAAATTAGTCATTGTGGTCATTAACAAATTGGGTCTGAGAAGCCAGTTAGAATCTATATATTACTTACTCTAATTTTGGTGTTGGTTTTGTGAAAAATTCATTGTAAAGTTGGTGCTCATCCTGGCATACATGAACCATAAAAGCACAGCCACTGCGAATCTGCAGGAAAGAAGTATATACTTACAGTTACAGAGATGCAATGGTTCCCACATATATAAAGTTAGTACAGTATTTCATTTGCAAATATTTATTAACAATTCCATATTTATTAACAAATAATTTATTAAAGAACAAAAGTACAAGGGCAGAGGAGATGGCCCAGAGGAAACCCAAGTTTCCATTCTTGCATTGCATGGTACCCAGTTCCTTAGCATATTTGGATATATCCCAGGAAGTTCCCAGTATGTAGAAAGGGTGCAAGCATAGCTTCAAGCCTTTAGTCCTAGTATTGAGCCACTAGCCAAAGTACTGTCAAGAGTTACTTCAGTGCTCCCAGAACACTGCCTGGGAAGTTCTCAGAAGGCACCTACCTCTCCAAGAAAATAAGAGGGAAAGTATGAAGAGGGATTAAAGGGTTGGTTTTCAATACTATCTATGGCATACTACATTATGGAAATGAGAATAATCTTTATTTTCTACTTAATGCTTTTTTTCAAGACTTTTGACAATGAAAATAAATAACTCCTCTATATGAAAAGATAATTTGTTGTTGTTGTTGTTGTTGTTGTTTTTGGGCCACACCTGGCAGTGCTCAGGGATTACTCCTGGCTATCTGCTCAGAAATAGCCCCTGGCAGGCACGGGGGACCATATGGGATGCCGGGATTTGAACCAATGACCTTCTGCATGAAAGGCAAACGCCTTACCTCCATGCTATCTCTCCGGCCCCATGAAAAGATAATTTATAAGAAGACTCTTCAGGTATTTTTCTACAGCATGAATTATAATCACACTCAACAAGCTACTGCTTCTGCAGCAAAAACCAAGATTAAATTGTCAATACAAAGCCATAAACACTACTGTAACTTAATCTAAGCTATTATTAAGAATAATTGAACATCAAGATACATATCAACATAATACTATTATGCCAAGTTAAATTCGATTTTTAAACTGAGAAAACTAGATAAAAATATTTTAGTTTGCAGATACGAGGGAACTTATTTATACAAATACATATTTATCCATGTATAGCTTCTAGCATATCAAAACATTCAGCAGAATATTTAACGTGAAACTAAGCAGAGGCTTACCAAGGCACAATGATCTCTGTTATTCTGGCTGGTTAATTCTGTTACAGTACAAGTAATGCTAGGGCCCAAAAGGAGCTCCCGCTGATCAAGGTAACACTGGTGAATATCATTTAGTAGTTGTTGGTATCTGATAAAAAGTGAGTGAGATTTGGGTATAAACATTTGATTTATAGATACACAAATTTAATCTTAAGCACCAGACTTTGCTGCCAAACCTCTAAAACTAAACAGCTATCTCACACTTGACCATATTAAATACTAGAAATATTCATATACAGAAAGAAAAATAGTCCATTAGACTGGAGAGAGCCAAAGGGCTCAAGGACATAATTTGCTGGATTCAATCTTCAGCACAGGATTCCCCAACTACTAGTAGAAGTAACCTCAAGAATGAAAATGGAATAGTCCCTGAGCACTACTAAGTATGGTTCCACCTACCCACCACCACCACCAAATAAATAAACCAAAGTTAAAATGAACTGTAGGATCATATCCCTATCTTTTTTTTTTTTTTTTTTTTGGGTTTTTGGGCCACACCCGGTGACGCTCAGGGGTTACTCCTGGCTATGCGCTCAGAAGTCGCTCCTGGCTTGGGGGACCATATGGGACGCCGGGGGATCGAACCACGGTCCGTCCTAGGCTAGCGCAGGCAAGGCAGGCACCTTACCTCCAGCGTCACCGCCCGGCCCCCATATCCCTATCTTTTAAAAACTGTTTCACGAGATCCAGGAAGACGGCTCACAGTGCATTTCATGAATCCCTAAACACTATGCTGGAAATAGCTCACAAGCATCATTGATGCAGCCCAAAAACAGAAAATAAGAGATTCATTGCCCAGGGGGTTGAGAAGTTACTCAGTAGCAGAGTACAAGCCTTGCATGTGAGGGGCCCACTTAGGTCTCTAGAATTTCAGGGGGAAAAAATTTTATTGTCTAAAAGCAGTGTGCATTTTTGAAGGATTCTTCCAAGTAGTATTCAGGCTACTCCTAGTGATATTAAGCACAGTGCTTCTCAGGCTCAGTTTTACTAGAAGTTACCAGAGCAACCCCAGTGACTTAGGGACCATGAGGTACTAAGAACTGAATCTGGGGTTCCCACATGCAAAGCATGTATTTTGGTCCTTTGAACTCTCTCTCCCTGGTCCCTGGAAATAAGTTATTTTATTTCTACTTAAGAGAAGGAAAGCCTGCTATGGGAAACAGATGCCTTCCAAACTCCTTGTATCAGTTAATCTTGCTCTGCCAAAAAGGTTACAAGACAGGGGTCAGAACAATAGCACAGCGGGTAGCATGCAGCTGACCCAGGTTCGATCCCCAATATCCCATATAGTCTGCTGACCCTGCCAAGAGTAATTTCTGAGCACAGAGGCAAGAGTAATCCCTTTTGGCCAAGTACAGCCAAAAAAAATTTTTTTTTAAAGTTACAAGATAAGGGGCCAGAGAAATAGCATGGAGGTAAGGCGTTTGCCTTGCATGCAGGACGGTGGTTCAAATCCCGGCATCCCATATGGTCCCCTGAGCCTGCAAGGAGTGATTTCTGAGCGTGGAGCCAGGAGTAACCCCTGAGTGCTGCAGGGTGTGATCCAAAAACCAAATAAAAAAAAAAAGCTACAAGATAAAAGCCTACCTAGTCCTGAGGAAGTTGCACTGAAATACCGAGGATGGAAGTTACTAGGATAAAAGAGCACTTCGAAAGGAAGATCATTTGGAAATTGAAGAATTTCTGAATACTCACTCAGGTATATTTTCCGATCGTTGTTCTATCTGTTCAATAAGAGTCTGTAGAATAAAAAGAAATACATTTTAAAATCATTTGTTTTACAGGCTAGAGAGATAGTACAGTAGGGGTAAGGGATTGTCTTGCATATGACTGATCCAAGTTTGATCACTCCCCCAAACACACCATGAATAATCACTGAGCAGAGTCAGAAATAAGTTCTGAGAATCACTAGGTATACTCCCCCACAAAAAATAAAAGGGTAAAAATAAAAATCCATCTATTTTAGTTATACTTTCCATTACTTTTTAGTTATAAAGAATAAATGCTCTTATTACAAAATCTGTAGTAAGGGTCTATGAGCAAGCAACAAGCAAAACCCACGAAGGCCCATGTTTAATCTTTAGCTTCACATGCATGAACTCCAAGCAGCACCATACATATAATACAAAAACTATAGAAAAAGAATATTGAGGAGCCAGAGTAATAGTACAGCATGAAGAGCACTTGCCTTGCTTGCAACTGACCCAGGTTCAATGCCTGGTGTTGAGATTATAAAGCATGCTTACACTTACTAACCATTTATATTTTCTGTGATCCTAGTCACTTATATTAAATATCTGTTTTACTTGCTTACTTATATTAAAAATGTTAATTGGGGCTGGAGAGATAGTACAGCAGGTAGGGCATTTGCCCTGCACATGGTCAACCTGGGTTTGGTCTCTGGCATCCCAGGACATTCAGGAGCAGAGAGCCAGGAGTAACCCCTGAGCACCACCGGAGTATAGCCCAAAAACCAATAAACAAACAAACAAATAAATAAAAATGTTAACCGTCTTACTTATCTATTGCAAATATTCTCTAATTTTTCGATTTTCTTTCACAATTTAAAACTTAGAAGATTTCTACCTTGCCTGCGCTAGCCTTGGACGGACCGCGGTTCGATCCCCCGGTGCCCCATATGGTCCCCCAAGCCAGGAGCAACTTCTGAGCACATAGCCAGGAGTAACCCCTGAGCGTTACCGGGTGTGGCCCAAAAACCAAAAAAAAAAAAAAAAAAAAAAAACAACTTAGAAGATTTAGCTTTTATATGGTTTTCTTTTTGATTTGTTGTTGTTATTGTTGATTTCCTATTGGTTTACAGAGCGCTTGAAAATAAATGTCTAGCTTAATAAATTTTATAGCAGATCCTTCTTCTGTCAATAGACTTACTCTGACTTTGGGGGCAGCAGCTCTAAATTTCACATAAAAAAGAGTGAAGGCATTGTCTGCATTAGGTACAGATGAAGGATCCTAAGGAAACAAGGAGTGGAGAGAAGACTAATTAGCAAACAACTAAATATTCAGAAAATGCAACATTTCAAATCCCCACCAAAAGCTTAGACAAAAAATAATCTCAGATATTAATTAAATATAAATATTGCCACAAACAAAAACTAATCACATGAAACTATTTCATTTCTCTTGGTAATTAAATTCTACACTTAATACAAGAACTTGAACAGTAAATAGACTGAATTCAGATTCATAGTTGATCACTTACTGAGAACATGAGACTGAACAAATTGTTAATGTCTATAAATTCAAGGCACACATTAAATACTTATCCTCAACCTTTTCCTGTCCAGGCCTTCCTCCAAACTTATTTCCTTCCTCTGTGCTCCCTCCCCTAAACTTTGTTTCAACAGGCCGTTCCCCTAGATTCATGTTGTGGCCTGACACTTAACGAATTTTCAAATGTGACCCACTGAAATATTTTGAGGACCCAGTGGGGATCATATGGTGCCTGGCTGAAAATCATGCACTGAATACAACTAATATAGAGAGTTTGAACAATGCAAAATTAAAACACTTTAAAAGTATACAAGAAGTGGGGCCGGAGAGATAGCATAGCAGCCTTGCAAGCAGCCGATCCAGGACCTAAGGTGGTTGGTTCAAATCCCAGCGTCCCTTATGGTCCCCGTGCCTGCCAGGATCTATTTCTGAGCACTGCCGGGTGTGGCCCACAAACCAAAATAAAAAAAAAAAAAAAGTATACAAGAAGTATAAGCGGGTCCCCTCCCTCCTCCTCCCTCTCTCCCTCCCTCCTTCTCTTCCTCCCTTCCTCCCTCCCTCCTCTTCCCTCTCTCCCTCCCTCCTTTCCCCCCCTCTCTCTCCTCCCCCCCCACTCTCCCCACTGTCAAGAAATAAGTCTACCCTGGTTAAAGTTATCACATTTAAAGTGGGTATGTAGCACTCTCAAAAAGAAAGCTCCCCTGACATAAACCAGCTCCTCTAACAGGAACTTTCAGTGTGTTCCCCTGGGGTACAGTTCTGTGCATCATGGGGTATAGGTCTCTGGGCACAGACAAAAACAATGTTGGGCAGAACCTGCCCTGGCTAAGTACAATGCTGAAGGCCATTGTTGTGGGGGTTTTTGAAAAAACTTTTAATAAAAAAAAAAAAAGAAGTATAAGCATAGCATAAGGTAGGTACTAATATTTTATAAGGTATCAGGGTATTTTAACTAATAGAAAAATTATATACTCTATGGACTCTAACAATTAAGTGTAATTTTGAATAGTAAAATACCCCCCAAAATCAGTGGCTCTGAACTAAAAGCACAAGTACATAATTCATATTCTTCAGAAACTAAGGTAGAAAAGAAGAAACACAGTCTTTATGGCTTTATATTCTTTTTTTGGGGGGGGGGGGATTTTGGGCCATACTCAATAATGCTCAAGGGTTACTCCTGGTTCAGAAATTGCTCCTGGCTTGGGGGACTATATGGGAAGCTGGGGGATCGAACCGCAGTTCATCCTAGACTATCACAGGCAAGGCAGACACCTTACCACTTGCGCCACCACTCCAGCCCCTATGACTTTATATTCTTAAAAAAGGAGTATGCTCAGGGCAGGAGAGATAGCATGGAGGTAGGTTTGTCCTGCATGCAGAAGGATGGTGGTTCAAATCACAGCATCCCATATGGTCCCCTGAGCCTGTCAGGAGTGATTTCTGAGTGTAGAACCAGGAGTAATTCAAGTGCTACCGGGTGAGATCCAAAAACCAAAAAAAGAGTACACTCAGGGTTGAAGAGATAGCACAGTGGTAGGGAGTTAGTCTTACATGCAGCCAACCCAAGACAGATGGTGGTTCGAATTCTGGCATCCCATCTGGTCCCCAAGCCTGCCGAGAGCAATTTCTGAGTACAGAGCCAGGAATAACCCCTGAGTGTAGCCCAGTGTGATCCAAAACCAAAAAAAAAAAAAAAAAAAAAAAAAAAGGAAGAAAGAAAAGAAAAAAGGAGTACGCTTAATAATAAATATTCTTATTTTTCAAGCTAACACTAATTTTCTACCTAACATCTGCTAAAATCTATCACTGATTACTTTGTTTCTTTCTTTACTATTTTTTCTAAGTTTAAATCTATCAAAGATTAGAAACCTTGCTAGATCCTTTGTTGTTACATTCATAGGAGGAATTCACTTGAAAATATATTTATTAATTATAGAATATTGAATTATACATCAAGTATCATCCCATCCTGTGGACCTCTTTTATTATCTTGGTGTATTTCCTTCCAATCTTTTCATGTAAAAGACAAGTAAATATTTTTGAGTGGCAAATAACTGGAATCTTATTATAATCTTATTATAAACAATACTGTTTACCTTTGACATATATTTTAAATAAAACTGATGAGTGATAATATGGTCATTTTTTTCTTTTATAAATAAAACTTCAGGGGGCCGGGCGGTGGCGCTGGAGGTAAGGTGCCTGCCTTGCCTGCGCTAGCCTAGGACGGACCGCGGTTCGATCCCCCCGCGTCCCATATGGTCCCCCAAGAAGCCAGGAGCAACTTCTGAGCGCATAGCCAGGAGTAACCCCTGAGCGTCACAGGGTGTGGCCCAAAAACAAAAACAAAAAAAAAAAAACTTCAATATATACTTAACAAATATACTAATTTAAAAGACATTTAGAATTTCTGAATATTAATCTTAAATTACTAATTTCTAAACCCACATTTCACTTACCCTTTTTAATAACTGATTTGTGAGGTTTTGTAGTATATTCACAGTGTATGTCTTCATTAGGTGCAAAGCTTTAGAAAGACATTGCTTAAACTTCATTAAATATACAGGATAATCTTTAAAATTTGGCTATAAAGGAAAAAGAAAGATTTATAAAAGAGAAACAAATTTCCAATAACCAACATATCCAATAGATAGGGCATTTTGCCTTGCACACAGTTGGCCCAGGTTCAGCTGGCATCCCATATGGCCCTCCAGGCCCACCAGGAGTGATCACTGAGCACAGAGCCAAGAGTAACCCCTCAGTGTCGTAGGATGTGGCAATAAATACCTATCTACCTACCTACATACTTACTTACATACATACATACATACATACATTACATACATACATACATAAAATCAATATATCCAGGACCAGAGACAGTACAAAGGGCAGGACTTGCCCTGCACATAGTGCACCTGGATTCAATCTATGGCATCTCATATGGTCCCATGAGCACCACTAGGAGTAGGAGTGATTCCTGAGGGTAGCCAGGAGCAGCCCCTAAGTATTGCTGAGTGTGGCATAAAAACAAATCCAAACAATATTCGGGAGCTGGAGTGATTGTACAGTGGGTAGAGAGCTTGCCTTGCATGCATTTGACCCAGGTTCAATGCCCAACATCTCATGATCATGAATCCCACCAGAAATGATCACTTGAGCACAGAGCCAGAATAAAGCCCTGAGACTCCACTGGCTGTGGCCATTCCCCCCCCCCCAAAAAAAAACCCACATTTTTTTAAATAAAGCTGCCAGGAGCCAGAGCGGTGGCACAGGGTGTAAAGGGTCTGCTTTGCGCGTGCTAGCCTAGGATGGACTGCGGTTAGGTCTTATGGCGTCCCATATGGTCCCCCAAGCCAGGAGAGATTTCTGAGCGCGTGGCCAGGAGTAACCCCTGAGTATTACCAAGGTGTGGCTCAAAAACCAAGGAAAGAGAAAGAGAAAGCTGCCCAAAAGTTCAAAAGAATGCCTTACATAGACAATGAAGTTCCATGAAGATGACAACTGAGTTACTGCCTATACCCCATGCTTGAAAGTTCAAGCATACTTGAAGTTGTGTGGTGGTTTTTTTGGTTGTTTTTTTTTGTTTTGTTTTTGTTTTTTGTTTTTTTTGTTTTTGTTTTTTTTTGGTTTTTGGGTCACACCCAGCAGCACTCAGAGGTTACTTTTAGCTCTGCACTCCAGAAATCGCTCCTGGCAGGCTTGGGGGACTAAGTGGGATGCCAGAAATAGAACCAAAGTCCATCTGGGTTGGCCATGTCCAAGGCAAATGCTCTGCCGCTATGCTATCATTCTGGTCCCAGTTTTATGGGGTTTTTAAGTAATTATTTAAGTACCATGATTACAAAATTGTTCATGATAAAGTTCTGTCACAGAAGGTACACCATCCTTCACCAGTGCACATTTCCTGCCGCCAATGTTCCCAGTTTCCCTCCCACCCACTCATCTTCTTTTTAGCAAAATAGATTTTCAGTATCCTCCTTCAAGACTACAAAATTAATAGACAAACCCAAAAGGGGAAAAAATAAGGGGAAATAAATAGACCTACTGACCCTTAAGAGAAACCAAGAAGCTTATTAAATCAAAGGGCCTATCTTTTCATTTCCACCCAACAGCAATGTCTGCTTCCAAAAAAAAGTGTTGGCACCACAGCAAGTCAACAGCCCCCAAGTCACTCATCCTTCTAGAGAGGATAAATCTGTGCCAAACTGTCAACTCCAGGAGTTTAAAAAGTGATGAAAACATCACTACTGACAATGACTAAGAATTTACAAGTTTCCTTCATGTTTCTTAAAAGCAGAAGTAATATTTACTTTACAGCACAAAAACTGATAAAATAAGGATGTTAAGATTTCTTTCAAATATACAGAAAAGGAGAAAGAGTGCAGTGGATAGGAGTTTGCCTTGCATGCAGCTGACCAAGGTTTAATTCCAGTCATCCCATATGATCCCCTGGGGGACCCCCAGGAGTAATTCCTGAATGAAGAGCAGGAGTAATCCCTAAGCACTGATGGGTGTTAACCATAAAAAAAAAAAATTTTAAACATACAGAAATATTATGACTTACGTGAGATGATATATATGTTATACAATCATCTAGCTTGGCCAGCATAGGTATAAATCCTTCACTATTCACAGACAATGTAGGAGAATTCAATTTCTTTAAGAAAAATTAAAAATTAATCTTAATTTACAAGAAATTACAGAAATGAAAGCACAAAATTATGTTAGAATTAGTATACTTCCCTTTTGGATATAACACAGTACAATGTCTTACAATTTAAGTTGCTAGCTTATCTTCAAATATAGACCATGTATAATAATAATAATAATAATAATAATAATAATAATAATAATAATAATAATAATAATAATAATAGATGAAGACTAGGTATATGGCTCAAGTGGTAGAGCACGTGCTTAGCATGTGCAAGGTCCTGAGTTTAGTCCCTAGGACATATGGTTCCTACCAGGGCAGCCCACACTAGCACTGCCAGGAATGACCCACATCTCAAGGACTACTGGATGGGCCACCTATAAAATATACATTCATTTAATTTTGAAGGTTCTTGATTTTTTGTTATTGGATCACACCAACCAGTGCACAGGAATTACCCTGGTTCTAAGCTCAGAGATGATTCCTAAAAGTACACGGGAGACCATATGGGGTGTTAGGATTTGAATTCAGTTGGCCCTATACAAGACAGGCATCCTACCCACTGCTTATCTCTTTGGCCCCTAAAAAATATTTTTAAATAAGGACAAGTAAAAAAGAATAATAAGAAGTGGAATGCCTGTCTCAAATATAGTCATGGGTGGGGAAGAGGGGACATTGGTGGTGGGAATGTTGCACTGGTGAAGGGGGGTGTTCTGTTTATGACTGAAACCCAACTATAATCATGCTTATAATAATGGCGCTTAAATAAAGATTTTATATATTTAAAAAAGAATGACTCAACTTATTCATTTATTATAAACTTATTCATTTATTAATGAACTTTTAATGAAGCTCTTCATGAACTAGCAAAAATTTTATATTACTTACTCTCAAGTACAACAATAAAAAAATGCATCAAGTACCTAGACTTAGTATTTTGTGGTTCTTTACAACACATATAAACTTTCCTCTTTAAATACTGCCAATTGGGGGCACATTAATAATACAGCAGTAGGGTGTTTGCCTAGCACGCAGCCAACCTGGGATGAACCTGGCTCCAATTCCCAGCATCCCATATGGTCCCTTGAGCCTGCCAGGAGTGATTTCAGAGCACAGTGTCAGAAGTAACCCCTTAGCACCACCGGGAGTGGCCCCCCCAAAAAAACAAAATAAATAAATAAACACTGCCAATATTTTAGCAATAATACAGTGGGTAGAGTGCTTGCTTTACATGCTGCCAACCTGGGTTTGATCCCTGGCACCACATATGGTCCTGAGCCTGTAGGAGTGATCCCTAATTGTGGAGCTAGGAGTAAGCCCTGAGCAAAAGGAGTAGCCCCAAAACAAAAATAAATAAACAATGTCAATTTGTGAGAGCAGAGTGATGGTACATTGGGTAGGGCACTTTGACTTGCACATGACTGACCTGGTTTCAATCCCAGGCTCCCTATCTAGTCCCCAAGCCCTATCAGGAGTGAGCCCTGAAAGCAGAGCCAGAAGTAAACCCTGAGCACAGCCAGGTGTAGCCCAATTATTTAAAAAAAAAAAAAAAAAACCTGCCGGGCCCGGAGAGATAGCATAGTGGTGTTTGCCTTGCAAACAGCCGACCCAGGACCAAAGGTGGTTGGTTCAAATCCCGGTGTCCCATATGGTCCCCCGTGCCTGCCAGGAGCTATTTCTGAGCAGACAGCCAGGAGTCACCCCTGAGCAACGCCGGTTGTGACCCAAAAACTGAAAAAAAAAAACAAAAAAAAAAACTGCCTATTTTCTCAGGATAAAAAATTAATTAGCAGTCATAGTATCTAAGTAAAACATAACATAGGTGCAGTTACAAGAAAGTATACATAGGTATAGATACTATTTAATATCAAATTAAAGACATAAGCAAAATATAATAATAGGCAAACTTCTATGACAAAAAAATTTAAAGTTAAATATACTATATACAGTAGGCAAACTTAAGTAATATTTATATATTGATGTATAAAGCATCAGTAAAACTATTATTTCTTATATTACTATACAAATAGCTTGAACAACATACTATTTCTCACTGCTTTCCACTATTACTTGGTTACTAGTTTTACTTTTTTTTTGCAAATTATAATAACTAGTAATAACATGACAGATGTACTCACTACATTATAAACCAGAAACACTTAGAAATGTATTTCAGTCAACAGTCCTTATCAAGACTATCACTTCGGAATACAACTACATGCTAGAAAGACTACATTTTTCCTCAAACTAAATCTATTTTTGTTAATGTTGTGATGACCATTATTATAGTACAACCCAAGGAAAATTTAATATTGAACTCCGGTCCCTAATATTAAATGTTTCTTAAAAATTTCTTCAGTTTACAAATAAGAAAGATATGACAGAAGGTAACTACAAAATACTTTAGTGACAGTAATACATTTTAATTATAACTAATTTTGGGGCCGGAGAGATAGCATGGAGGTAAGGCATTTGCCTTTCATGCAGGAAGTCATCGGTTCGAATCCCGGCGTCCCATATGGTCCCCTGTGCCTGCCAGGAGCAATTTCTGAGCCTGGAGCCAGGAATAACCCCTGAGCACTGCAGGATGTGACCCAAAAACCAAAAAAAAAAAAAAAAAACTAATTTTAACTAATTAACAAAAATATTATTAATTAAAAAACTAAAATGCTTTAGTGACAGTAATACATTTTAATTATAACTAATTTAACTAGTAATTAAAACTAATTATAACTAATAATTTCTCAGATTAAAGGTTATACTCAAAAGAGAAAACATAAAAAGTTATTATTTCACATAAAAAGTAAAAATTAATACTTACAGTGTTAATAGTTTCCAATTCATTAAAGTAGGAAAGTTTTTGTTGAATATTTTCAGCCAGATCAACAAGTTCTGACTTGCATTTTTTAAAAGAAAAGAAACAGTTACTACAAGAACATAAGACTCAATACTCCAGTCCAAAAAACATTGAATAGATGTTTATTAGACAAGAATTTGAAATAACATTCAATGATTTCTACAATCAAGCTCTAATAAAGCACAGATTATTACAAAAAGTTATATATGATCTTAGGATAAACAAAGATAAAAAAGTAACTAAAATTATATTTTAGGTCACAAATTTAAGAACCTAAAGTTCATGTTTCCACAAATTTTTTTCCCAAACTGCAGCTTATTTGAGGTGTCAATAAAGAGCCCTCAGAAGAAAAGAGTATAACATCTTCATTCAGAAACTTTATCAGCACCCAGTTGCTCAAAACACAGCAAAACCGGTCTTTCTTCTATATACATAAAAGTGGGCCAAAAAGGCAATAATGTAAACATAGAACCTTATTAGAGAAGAATGTTCAATAAACAGACAAATTAGGGTCCGGAGAGATAGCACAGCGGCGTTTGCCTTGCAAGCAGCCGATCCAGGACCTAAGGTGGTTGGTTCAAATCCCGGTGTCCCATATGGTCCCCCATGCCTGCCAGGAGCTATTTCTGAGCAGACAGCCAGGAGTAACCCCTGAGCAATGCCGGGTGTGGCCCAAAATCCACAAAAAAAAAAAAAAAAAAACAGACAAATTAAGGAAATTAGAATTAAATCACGTTTACCTACTCTAAAAATAAAATATTAAATATAACCACTGATATGTGGCTCAGGGCTGGAACACATGCCTCACTCTGTGAAAGACCCCAAGGACTCGGATGGATGGATGGATGGATGGATGGATGGATGGATGGATGGATGGATGGATGGATGGATGGATGGATGGATGGTCAGGCGACAGAGAGAAAAAAGAGAACCACTGACCCTCTCTCCTCCAGATTACCTGTTCTTTGAGGAGCTGTTCACAAGCTTCATGCAGGGTTCCTGTCTTATTAGACACAAAAAGATACTGTTTCTGCAACGATTCCAGATGCTGAAGAGCACTGTTTACATCATTCAATATAGCATCACACTGCTCCTGAAACCCAGACAAGTAATCCCTCATCTGTCTAAAAAACAGAACCAAAAGGGGATTGGCAATAGTATTTTCCCCCAGTAAGCATAGTCAATCAACAATAAAGTGTTTTCCCCAAGTGCTTAAATTTCAAGAGAAAAGATTGACCTATTTATTAAAATCAATTATTTTCAGAAACATATTAAGAGCTATGTCACAACTGTTTCTCTATTTACCAATGAAAATCACTAAGACGGGCCTGGAGAGATAGCACAGCGGCATTTGCCTTGCAAGCAGCCGATCCAGGACCAAAGGTGGTTGGTTTGAATCCTGGTGTCCCATATGGTCCCCCATGCCTGCCAGGAGCTATTTCTGAGTAGACAGCCAAGGAGTAACCCCTGAGCAACGCCGGGTGTGGCCCCCCCAAAAAAAAAAATCACTAAGACTATGATCAATAAAAAAAAACTGACTTGAAGCCAAGAGCTTCAGGAAAATAACTCACTGGCTCAACTTTCAAAACCTGAACAAGGGAAGTCTCAAATAGGTCAACTGTTCAGGTCACTTTCAACTTTGGGGGAGATGGTGTTATCATCAAAAAAAAAAAAAACCTCGGGACTTAGATGACCTGTGTCCAAGTCTCAACTCTGCCAAATCTCCATGACATTAGGCAAGTTACCTAATTTTTCAGATTGCTTATTTGTGAAGTAGAAATACCTTTCCTCACAGAGATTCTATAAGTAAATGAATATTCATCAAAGACAAACAGAAATTCTAGCAAAAGTGACTTAGTGTTAAATGTAAATACAACAGTTCCCAAATCAGTTAAAAATTATTCATCCTTGGGACTGGCGAGGTGGCGCTAGAAGCGCTAGCCAAGGAAGGACCGCGGTTCGATCCCCCGGCATCCCATATGGTCCCCCAAGCCAGGGGCTTAGCCAGTAGTAACCCCTGAGCATCAAACAGGTGTGACCCAAAAAACCAAAAAAAAAAAAAAAAAAAAAGATTCATCATCACTTCTCCTATGCAATCAATACAAATAAACAGAATAGCATAGCTATTTACCTAATTAATAACACCTACTCCAGATTACCATCCCTAAAGTCTCTTGTCTCTCCTTCTAAAGAAAAATAATAAAACCACTTAGAGTTCTTGAAATGCCTACTTGCATACAAGCCTTTCTTAAAATATTTATCCATCCTAACTTAATATATAATGTATTCATACAATCCCAAACCAGTTATAATTAACCCACATTGTTTTTCTGGCTATATATGTCACAAAAAACTTTCATATAATTTTTCTTTGTAACTTAATTTTGTTTAAAGACACAACATGAAATGCTTCAAATCACTGAGACCTAAAAATTAAGACAACCAACATATGCGAGACCCACATACCTATATTTACTTTCTTCATCCTGATCCATTTTAGTTTGCAATTTTGCAAACCATGAAAAAAACTGGGGAAATAAACAGAATTACATCATTAAAAAAGCAGACATGAGTAATTTGAGTTAAAGCCCAGAGACAATAATTTCTCTACATATTCAGTGTCTATGTGCTAGAAAATGTAAAGAATAGTAAAAACAATGGCCATTTCAAAATTAAAGAAGAGTATTGAAGTGAGGCCAGCCTGGAGCCAGAAAAATAGCAGAGCAGGCAGAAAACTGGGTTATATCCCCAGCATGCCATATGGGTTCTCAGAGCCCAATTACGAATGATCCCTGAGTACAGAGCCGGGAGTAAGCCCTGAGCACTGGTTCAAAAGAACAATGTGGAAGAGAGATAGCTGAAAGAGTTGTAGCATATGTTCTGCATGAATGAGTCCCCAAGTTCGATCCCTCATACCATGTGACACTGATAGCACTGCTGGCCCTGAGGAACAACTTTTCACTGGGCCCTAAAACAAAACCATCAGGTCTGAACAGCTGGGCCCAGTATTGTCAAGAGAGGCTCCAGGAACCCTTGAGTACTATTTGGGAGTCCACCCTCACTGCCCAACAGAAAGGAAAGTGTTAGGGTTGGAGAGATGATAGCTCAAATGGCAGAGTATATGCTTTGCTTAGGTTAGATCTCTGGTATAAACAAAGAACTGAGAGTGACTCTAGAACACTGCTAGTTATGTCCCAAAAAGCAAACCCTCCCCTCGAGTATTAAAATTAAAAGATACAGGGAATACAGAGTTTCTCCTAAGAGGGTAATGACTACTTGCTCGATTGCTATATCTGAATAGGAAGCATAGGGCTTTGGGTAAGGGGAAAGGGTGAGGGAGGGGTGGGGGAAATGGGCACACTGGTGGCAGGAAAGGAGGGTGGGAGGGAGGGAGGAAGAGAGAGGGAGGGAGGGAGGGAGGGAGGAAGAGAGAGGGAGGGAGGGAGGGAGGGAGGGAGGGAGGGAGGAATAGGGAGGGAATGAGGGAGGGAGGTAGAGAAAGGGAGGGAGGGAGGGAGGGAGGAAGAGGGAGGGAGGGTGGGAGGGAGAGGGAGGGAGGGTGGGAGGGAGAGGGAGGGAGGGAGGAAGAGAAAGGGAGGGAGGGAGGGAGGGAGGAAGAGGGAGGGAGGAAGAGGGAGGGAGGAAGAGGGAGGGAGGGAGGGAGGAAGAGGGAGGAAGGGAGGGAGGGAGGGAGGGAGGGAGGGAGGGAGAGGAGGAAGAAAGAAAGAAAAGGAGGGAGGGAAGAAGGAAGGAAAGAAATGGGAGGGGAGGAGATAAAGAAGGAAATAGGATGCAGGGAGAAAAAAAGAAAAAATAAGTATTAAGAAAATGACTTACAGAGTACACAGAAAATCAGCCCCCCCTCCAAAAAAAAAAAAGAATAGAGGGGCCAGATAGTACAGTGGGCAGGGCATTTGATTGCACGGCCAATGCAGGTTTGATCCCCAGAATCCTATATGGACTCCAGAGCACTGCCAGAAATGATTCCTGGGTGACTGGCTAGAAGTAAACCCTGAGCATCTCTGGGTGTGGCCCAAAACAAAACAAAAACAAAAATGTAAGGATGGATCCATGTTGAGCTTTGATCCAGTTCAATCTGACTCAAGAGCCAGAGCAGTTCCTAAGCACTCTTCAAGCACTGCCGCTCCCAAACTCCTACATAAGCAACTCAGTACATCTCCTATATGTACTACATGGCAAATGTCTCTGCTTTAATTTGTAATTTACCAGGAAAGGGGGAGGGGCAAAAATTATATACAGTAAGTTACTAAAAAAACCCTGAAAATTATCAGAAAAGAATATATGAGTTTTAGCAACAAGCACAGTGGAATGAATGTGTCTATATATGAGCATGGGTAAAGGAGGAAATCAAAAAATTAAAACCTTCATCAACATAATATTCTATCAATCCAAATTTAAAATAACATATCTTTAACTATATTGAAAATATAACTGGACAATAGGTTAACAGAAAACACTTATGGGAGCAGAGAGAGAGTTCAGTGGGCCAGAGGACATATGGACATGAATTTCAACCCCAGCTCTACAAGGTCCCTGAGCATCACCTACAAGGGTCCAAAATAGCTAAGTAAAACACTTAATTAGTCATGACAAACACAGAATCAAGAATGTTCCAGAAAGGGGGTCAACAGTGGACTGTGGATGTGGTTCAGCAGTAGAGCACATACCTTGGTGTGTCAAGTGACAAGTTTGATGCCTAGCAGTACACGCACATAATGTTCCCAACAGATTTTATGCTAACAATATTTTTAATCAAAACTTTTTTTTTTTTTTTTTTTTAGTTTTTGGGTCACATCTGGCAGTGCTCAGGGGTTGCTCGTGGCTCTATGCTCAGAAATCGCTCCTGGCAGGCTTGGTGGACTATATGGGATGCCGGGATTTGAACCACCGTCCTTCTGCATGCAAGGCAAATGCCCTGCCTCCATGCTATCTCTCCGACCCTAATCAGAACTTTTTTATTAGCTTCTTTGAA